>NC_084733.1:6080585-6103085 GCF_033978785.1 Entelurus aequoreus | reverse complement strand
ACCTTCTGATCTGTATTTGGGATCTGCATAAGTCCTGAAAATGTTCGCACATCCGCCACTGTAGTCCGTGCTGATACTGTAGTCGATAAGCTTCTTCTTTTTCTCTATCTTCTTGATATTGGACATTCATCCTCCACTGCTGCCATTTCTAATGTAAAGTAGTGTAAAGTTCTTACTTATATCTGTCAGTAAACTCGCCATGAAAGCACTAAAACATACCGGTGTAGTGAGTTTACATTATTCACCCAAGGAACTTTAGTTATTAGAGAGTTCCGGTCGGACGGTTTTTCACAATTATTGTATAATAAAAATAGTAAACTGTTAGAAAGCTCATCATTTTTGCATGTTTGTCGTTTTGTTTCTGTATGTTTTGCCGAGCGTCAGCTTTCCCACTTCCTCGAGCCGTGCTTGAACGCACCACGCACTAAAAACCAATGTCGGCAAATCCGCCGTCATAAGCGACTTTGGGCTCCTTTTATTGCTTATTTGTGTCTGCGTGGATCTCTTCGCTGTCTCCCACGGCTCCCCACAATAAAGAAAAGCATCAATGAGATAGAGTCTCCTGGTTCCTGCACACCAGCCCGGAGACGGGTGTGGAAATGAGGGGCGGTAAGTGGAGCAAATATGAGAAAAATAGCATGAAGAATGGGAGAAGAGATGCTGACCGTGCAGATTTAATTTATCACGCTGCAGGACGTCAACGAGGCTAAGACAAATGAATGAAATAAAAATAGGAGCGGCGTCACACAAAAAAAGAAATCACTCTTGGCAAAGCGTGATGACTTAAAAATACAACTACGACAACTTCAGATATAAGGCGCACTTAAAATCCTTTCATTTTCTCAAGACTCGACCAGTAGATGGCAGTCACACATAAGAGATACGTGTAGACTGCAATAT
Organism: Entelurus aequoreus; assembly: GCF_033978785.1. Lineage (NCBI taxonomy): Eukaryota > Metazoa > Chordata > Actinopteri > Syngnathiformes > Syngnathidae > Entelurus > Entelurus aequoreus. The sequence goes on along the minus strand of NC_084733.1, from coordinate 6,102,185 downwards.
GATGGCAGTCACACATAAGAGATATATGTAGACTGCAATATGATGGCAGTCACACATAAGAGGTACGTGTAGACTGCAATATTATTTATTATTATTTTTTAATTAAATTTTTTATTTATTTTTTATTTATTTTTATTTTTATATATTTATTTTATGTTTTATTTTTGTTATTACTATTTTTTTAATTTATTTTATGTATTTATTATTATTTTTTATTTTTTTTATTTTTAATTATCTTTTTATTTTTATTTTTTTTAATACACGGTAGCACTTTGAGGTTGTTTACTCAATGTAAAGTGCTTTTTTTTAAAATAAAATCTATTATTATTATTATTATTAATATGATGGCAGTCACACATAAGAGATACGTGTAGACTGCCATATGATGGCAGTCACACATAAGAGATCTGTGTAGATTAATTTTTTTTTATTTTTATATATATATTTATTTTATGTTTTATTTTTGTTATTACTATTTTTTTAATTTATTTTATGTATTTATTATTTATTTTTTTTATTTATTTTTTAAATTATCTTTTTATTTTTTTTAATACACGGTAGCACTTTGAGGTTGTTTACTCAATGTAAAGTGCTTTTTTAAAAATAAAATCTATTATTATTATTATTATTAATATGATGGCAGTTACACATAAGAGATACGTGTAGACTGCAATATGATGGCAGTCACACATAAGAGATACGTGTAGACTGCAATATGATGGCAGTCACACATAAGAGATACGTGTAGACTGCAATATGATGGCAGTCACACATAAGAGATACGTGTAGACTGCAATATGATGGCAGTCACACATAAGACGTACGTGTAGACTGCAATATGATGGCAGTCACACATAAGAGATACGTGTAGTGAGTAATATGATGGCAGTCACACATAAGAGATATGTGTAGACTGCAATATGATGGCAGTCACACATAAGAGATACGTGTAGACTGCAATATGATGGCAGTCACACATAAGAGATACATGTAGACTGCAATATGATGGCAGTCACACATAAGACGTACGTGTAGACTGCAATATGATGGCAGTCACACATAAGAGATACGTGTAGACTGCAATATGATGGCAGTCACACATAAGAGATACATTTAGACTGCAATACGATGGCAGTCACACATAAGAGATACGTGTAGACTGCAATATGATGGCAGTCACACATAAGAGATACGTGTAGACTGCAATATGATGGCAGTCACACATAAGAGATACGTGTAGACTGCAATATGATGGCAGTCACACATAAGAGATACGTGCAGACTGCAATATGATGGCAGTCACACATAAGACGTACGTGTAGACTGCAATATGATGGCAGTCACACATAAGAGATACGTGTAGACTGCAATATGATGGCAGTCACACATAAGAGATACGTGCAGACTGCAATATGATGACAGTCACACATAAGACGTACGTGTAGACTGCAATATGATGGCAGTCACACATAAGAGATACGTGTAGACTGCAATATGATGGCAGTCACACATAAGAGATACGTGCAGACTGCAATATGATGGCAGTCACACATAAGACGTACGTGTAGACTGCAATATGATGGCAGTCACACATAAGAGATACGTGTAGACTGCAATATGATGGCAGTCACACATAAGAGATATATGTAGACTGCAATATGATGGCAGTCACACATAAGAGGTACGTGTAGACTGCAATATTATTTATTATTATTTTTTAATTAAATTTTTTATTTATTTTTTATTTATTTTTATTTTTATATATTTATTTTATGTTTTATTTTTGTTATTACTATTTTTTTAATTTATTTTATGTATTTATTATTATTTTTTATTTTTTTTATTTTTAATTATCTTTTTATTTTTATTTTTTTTAATACACGGTAGCACTTTGAGGTTGTTTACTCAATGTAAAGTGCTTTTTTTTAAAATAAAATCTATTATTATTATTATTATTAATATGATGGCAGTCACACATAAGAGATACGTGTAGACTGCCATATGATGGCAGTCACACATAAGAGATCTGTGTAGATTAATTTTTTTTTATTTTTATATATATATTTATTTTATGTTTTATTTTTGTTATTACTATTTTTTTAATTTATTTTATGTATTTATTATTTATTTTTTTTATTTATTTTTTAAATTATCTTTTTATTTTTTTTAATACACGGTAGCACTTTGAGGTTGTTTACTCAATGTAAAGTGCTTTTTTAAAAATAAAATCTATTATTATTATTATTATTAATATGATGGCAGTTACACATAAGAGATACGTGTAGACTGCAATATGATGGCAGTCACACATAAGAGATACGTGTAGACTGCAATATGATGGCAGTCACACATAAGAGATACGTGTAGACTGCAATATGATGGCAGTCACACATAAGAGATACGTGTAGACTGCAATATGATGGCAGTCACACATAAGACGTACGTGTAGACTGCAATATGATGGCAGTCACACATAAGAGATACGTGTAGTGAGTAATATGATGGCAGTCACACATAAGAGATATGTGTAGACTGCAATATGATGGCAGTCACACATAAGAGATACGTGTAGACTGCAATATGATGGCAGTCACACATAAGAGATACATGTAGACTGCAATATGATGGCAGTCACACATAAGACGTACGTGTAGACTGCAATATGATGGCAGTCACACATAAGAGATACGTGTAGACTGCAATATGATGGCAGTCACACATAAGAGATACATTTAGACTGCAATACGATGGCAGTCACACATAAGAGATACGTGTAGACTGCAATATGATGGCAGTCACACATAAGAGATACGTGTAGACTGCAATATGATGGCAGTCACACATAAGAGATACGTGTAGACTGCAATATGATGGCAGTCACACATAAGAGATACGTGCAGACTGCAATATGATGGCAGTCACACATAAGACGTACGTGTAGACTGCAATATGATGGCAGTCACACATAAGAGATACGTGTAGACTGCAATATGATGGCAGTCACACATAAGAGATACGTGCAGACTGCAATATGATGACAGTCACACATAAGACGTACGTGTAGACTGCAATATGATGGCAGTCACACATAAGAGATACGTGTAGACTGCAATATGATGGCAGTCACACATAAGAGATACGTGCAGACTGCAATATGATGGCAGTCACACATAAGACGTACGTGTAGACTGCAATATGATGGCAGTCACACATAAGAGATACGTGTAGACTGCAATATGATGGCAGTCACACATAAGAGATACGTGCAGACTGCAATATGATGACAGTCACACATAAGACGTACGTGTAGACTGCAATATGATGGCAGTCACACATAAGAGATACGTGTAGACTGCAATATGATGGCAGTCACACATAAGAGATACGTGCAGACTGCAATATGATGGCAGTCACACATAAGACGTACGTGTAGACTGCAATATGATATCCCATTCCAGGAAACAAGTTCCCTCCACTGCATGTTTCATCATGTCTGATGCGTCCTCATCTGCCTCTCAGCAGAAAATAACTGGAGCAGAGTTGTGTTCCACTCCTCCACACTTTGCTTTGTACGGCTCCAACAACACCCGTCCAAATTGGACGACAAAAACAACTTTTGTGGGGTTCCAACTTCCGGTGGGATCGACGGCAGCGTCTTCACGATCATAGTCAGCCAATACGTCAGATCCATCAGGGACCAGACGGACACGCCGTGACAGGAAAGTGAAGGAAAATAAGGACGCCATTGATCCTGCTCTCTAGTTCCCAATACACTAGTGACCTAACATGGACTTATGCCTTCTTAAGCTGCTCCCCGCCACCCCCCTTGAGGGCGCAACACTCGCACAATGCTTCAAAAGAACATTTTGTTGATGTGCTCAATACTGCAAACATCGATAAAATGATGCCATCATTAATTTCCTTCCCCGCCGTAAAATTAATGCAGAGCCACGGAGCGGCCAGCTCATATCGGATAAAGGAGATCCATCCCCGATCACTCAGCTCCGCACTGCGCATCTCAAACGTCAATGGGAGCTCTCGGCCTCCGCCGGCTATTCTTCTCACACACACTCCACACTGTGCAGAGGGAAGATATTCTCTTTGGAAGTGTCAGGACACGTCGACTTGACACCTTCTTAAAAATCCCTCGTCACACTAACCCAAACCAGTGAAGTTGTCAATGGTAAATAAAAACAGAATGTCAGAAAAATTGTATGTAAATTATCAAAAAACTTTCCGTTCTCTTGAGTTCCAGTGAACGGATGAGAGCTGTCTTTGTTACACCAAGCAAAGGCTTGGAAAATTCCATTGTGTTCGATGGGAGGAGACGGGATGGGGGTAATCTAATGCATACTTGCCAACCTTGAAACTTCCAATATCGGGAGGTGGGGGGTGAGGGGTGGGGGGTGGGGGGGGGGGGGGTTGGGGGCGGGGGCGTGGTTGGGGGCGTGGTTATTTACAGATAGAATTCACCAACTCGAGTATTTCATATATATTTCATATATATATATATATATTAGAGATGTCCGATAATATCGGTCTGCCGATATTATCGGCCGATAAATGCGTTAAAATGTAATATCGGAAATGATCGGTATCGGTTATTTTATTATCAGTATCTTTTTTTTTTTTTTTTTTTTTTTTTTTTTTTTAATTTATTAAATCCACATAAAAAACACAAGATACACTTACAATTAGTGCACCAACCCAAAAAACCTCCCTCCCCCATTCACACTCATTCACACAAAAGGGTTGTTTCTTTCTGTTATTAATATTCTGGTTCCTACATTATATATCAATATATATCAATACAGTCTGCAAGGGATACAGTCCGTAAGCACACATGATTGTGCGTGCTGCTGGTCCACTAATAATACTAACCTTTAACAGATAATTTTGCAAATTTTCATTAATTACTAGTTTCTATGTAACTGTTTTTATATTGTTTTACTTTCTTTTTTATTAAAGAAAATGTTTTTAATTTATTTATCTTATTTTATTTGATTCATTTTTTTAAAAAGTACCTTATCTTCACCATACCTGGTTGTCCAAATTAGGCATAATAATGTGTTAATTCCACGACTGTATATATCGGTTGATATCGGTATCGGTTGATATCGGTATCGGTAATTAAAGAGTTGGACAATATCGGCATATCGGCAAAAAGCCATTATCGGACATCCCTAATATATATATATATATATATATATATATATATATATATATATATATATATATATATATATATATATATATGAAATACTTGACTGTATATATATATATATATGTATATATATATATATATATATATATATATATATATATATATATATATATATATATATATATATATATATATATATATATATATATATATTTATTTTATTTACATAGAAAAAAAAACAAAACTTGAATTTCAGTGTTCCGGTGGCTAGCCATTAGATGGCAGTATTGTCCTGTTTAACTTCTCCGTTCATGATGAGTATATCATTTCGGCCGCCATGTCTGTAATTTCCTCGTTCTTCTGCTTCGTCTCCTTGTTGTGTGCGCAGTTGTGCACTCTATAAAAGCCCTAGATGTTATGACGTCTTTGGGGCAGGCAAGCTGTTTATATTGTGGGAAAGCGGACGTGAGAACAGGCTGTCCCCACTCAGTCTCAGGTCCGCATTGAACTGGAGGGGGCGTGGCCTCCAGCTCCGGCTGAATACCGGGAGTTTGTCGGGAGAAAATCTCTGCGGGAGAGGCGCTGAATACCGGGATTCTCCCGCTAAAAACGGGAGGGTTGGCAAGTATGATCTAATGTCATCGAAGACCTGCTCAAGCTGAATCCAGGACTAGCCCAAGCCATCTTTAGGGACCGCAATGTCCCTTTGGGACAGAGGACCCTATTGTACTTGTAAGGTTTTATCATTCTTTATTATACCGCCGCCTCTTTGAGCTGTAATTTGACCCCCTTAACATGCTTCAAAACTCGCCATATTTGACACACACATCAGGACTGGCGAAAATTGCGATCTAATCAAAAAACTTAGCCCCAAAACTCAAAATTGCGCTCTAGCGCCCCCTAGGAAAAAAACAGACAAAACTGCCTGTAACTCCCACTAGGAATGTCGGAGAGACATGAAACAACAACCTCTATGTAGGTCTCACTTAGACCTAGATTTCATACACTGACAAAAATCAACAGGAAGTTTGCAATTCCCCCTTCAAAACAAAAGTTTTGTAAAAACAGTCACTTTTGCCTCTTCGAGCTATAATTTGACCCCCTTAACATGCTTTTGGAGCAACATATGTTGCCATCCAAGCAACGTTATCATGGACGCCCCTGCTTATTTCAGCAAGACAATGCCAAGCCACGTGTTACAACAGGGTGGCTTCATTGTAAAAGAGTGCGGGTACTAGACTGGCCTGCCTGTAGTCCAGACCTGTCTCCCATTGAAAATGTGTGAAGGGTAAAATATGAGAAGGGAGACTGTTGAACAACTTAAGCTGTACATCAAGCAAGAATGGGAAAGAACTCCACTTCCAAAATGTGTCTCCTCAGTTCTCAAACCTTTACTGAGTGTTGTTAAAAGGAAAGGCCATGTAACACAGTGGTAAAAATGCATTTTTTGCGATGTTAAATTCATGATTATTTGCCAAAAAAAAACAACGTTTCTCAGTGTGAACATGAAATATCTTGTCTTTGCAGTCTATTCAATTGAATATAAGTTGAAAAGGATTTGTTGTATTCTCTTTTTATTTACCGTTTACACAACGTGACAACTTCACTGGATTTGGGGTTTTGCAACAAAACGGTGGCTGAAATGCAGTGTTGGAACTAACGCATTACTTTTGGCGGTAAATAGTAATCTAACGCGTTATTTTTTTATATTCAGTAACTCAAGTTACCGTTACTACATGACGCGTTACTGCGTTATTTTACGTTATTTTTTATGTAGTATCGGCTAGAAACTGAGAAGATCTGAGTGGGTTTTATTGGAGCGCTGCGGAAGAGGTGACAAGAAAGAGGCGCGCCGCGCGCTGTGTGTGTGTGTGTATGTGTGTGTGTGTGGGAGGGGGCGTGTCTGTGTTTACTAACAAGACATGGCGAAGCCCGAAGCCGAGTTTCTTAACATGGAGATATTCTCACTACTTTTCTTTTGTTCGACCACAAAGAAAAGAAGATGTGTCTTGGAACAAAGATCCTAACCTCGCAATTCAAATCTGCTGAAACAGCTACAAAAGCAACATGCTTCGACGAAGCTAGTAAAGAGAGACACACTTCACCTCCTAAGCAACAGCGGCTGGATTTTAACGAGTCACCGCGCACTGAAAGTACACACACACTCTGTCAATTCTCTTATATACTCTTTCATTCTAGACTTCTAGAGTGTTTGATTATCACATCACTCTAAATGTATGGACTATAAAGTTCACAAACATAAAGAGGGATGCTAGTGGGCCAGGCCAATCTTTCCGTATCTCTAAACTAAAACTGGGGAAATGTGTAGACTGTTCTGGGCTTCAGACATGATTTTATTTCACAATTCCTTGAGAGAAAAAAACGCCTGGTTAGGCTTTGTGTATGTAGTGTGTGCCTTCCTTGGTTTACAGCTATGTTGTTATTATGCTGTTTGTTACTTATGCATGTTATGTTGCAGCTATTTAAAATAGTTTTGTCAATTTGTTTAATGCTAAAAGGGCATTAAAGGGGGCCTTAAAAAAAAAAAAAAAATATATATATATATATATATATATATATATATATATATATATATATATATATATATATATATATATATATATATATATATATATATATATATATATATCAGTGTTTCCCACACATTCATTTATTTGTGGCGGCCCGCCACAAAAGAATTAAGGCCGCCACAAAAAAAATATTTTTTTTTTTTATTTTAAAAATTTTTTTTATTTTTTTGTCCTATCCAGCTTCTCAGGCAAATCACAATAGTTGATGTGGATGCCCATATCGGCTGTTCAGATTTACTTTACAAAAGAGAAGTGTAGGATCAAGATTTTTGGAGCTCTTTGTTTAGTGGATCAGATATTTGATGAAGTTTTGTGTCTATCTACCACCACTACTGTTTTCTGTTTATTTGTTACTGACTGTGGCAGGACACCTCTGACTCTGTTTCACTTTATGTTGCTGGTAAATAATATGGTTGTAGTAGTAGGCTAAAGTTAAATTATTTAGTATGCACTAATTAAAAGGGGCAGAGCTTTAAGAGACATTTTAGCTTTTATATTTTTATAAGATATATTTTTTGTAAGAACCGCAATTAATAAATATATTTCAGTGAATAACTTATTGTTCAAATCTGTATATAAATATGTACATAAAGTGTTGTAATTATATTGTAAAATGGATGGATGGATGGATGGACGTTTAAAACGAAACTGTTATTATTAAGTAGTAAGTATACATTTTTTTAGCCTTTTTAGAGAAAATCATATCATTGTAGTAAATTATGCAAATTACTCGATGATGTCATGGTGACCACGCCCATAGCCACGCCCCCACCGCCACAGGTATCTTGGCAGTTTATGGGAAACACTGAGCTATGTTCTTATTACGCTGTTTGTTACTTATGTATGTTATGTTGCAGCTATTTAAAATTGTTTTGTCCATTTTTTTGAATGCTAAAAGGGCATTAAAGGGGGCCTTAAAAAAAAAACGTGAAAAGAAGGAGGATTACGACGTGGACGTTACGAGTTCCAGAAGGTCAACTGAAGCGTGCCCGTTTCTCCTCTGCAGGGGTCGTCAACATCCAGGAGTTGTGGGATCAAAGTTCTGGGCTTCATGACAACAACGGCCGTCGTACGGGAGGAGCATCCCACGGTCGGAGCGTCGCCCCCAACGACATTCCCAATGTCGCGTGGTCTGGTTAAACATGTGCGATGGCTCCGGTTCAAAGGTCAAGTAGAGTCAGAGCAGGTAGGCGATTGGTGCAGGTGTAATGACTAATCAATGGTGGAATGCATTAGCCTAATCTAATGGGCCAGGTGGGAGAGGACGACGTATGAAACACATGATTGAGCACAACACGCAACAGCAACACAATCAATAACACATAGAGTGGTCCAACCCCCAGGAGGGGTCCCCGGTACTGGTGCGGCACCTGCGTAAATATGCATGCTCGGCTGGTTAGGGAGGACCGCCGGTTTGAGTCTGATTGATTGGATTATGAAATGAAATGAGGGAAATCAAAGAGTGTTTTTTTTGTTTGTTTTTTTTTGGTCTGGACCCCTCGAACACTTCAATGATTGTTCCTTTGCTCCTCGGAGACGCGCTCGGATGAAAGAAAGCCGTGGCTGTACAATCCTGGAGAATCATGCACGCACTGGGAACTATACACTCGTACACACACCTGGGCAACATAGGGCCCGCGGGCCACATGCGGCCCATTGAGGTTTTCAATCCGGCCCGCCGGACGTTCTACGTCATTTTTTTTTAGACCTTTAACATCAAAAGTGTATTTTCCATTATGATGTTTTTAAATGACTAAATCTTGAACTATAGAAGGTATTTCAATGGTAGAAATCTGCACTTTTGAGTAGAGCTGTCCGATAATATCGGTCTGCCGATATTATATAAAAAAATAAAATAAAATAAAATTAAAAAAAACGATACTGATAATAAATATCGGTCTGCCGATATTATCGGCCGATAAATGCGTTAAAATTTAATATGTGAAATTATCGGTATCGTTTTTTTTATTATCAGTATCTTTTTCTTTTTCTTTTTTTTTTTTTTTTTTTATTAAATCCACATAAAAAACACAAGATACACTTACAATTAGTGCACCAACCCAAAAAACCTCCCTCCCCCATTTACACTCATTCACACTCATTCACACAAAAGGGTTGTTTCTTTCTGTTATTAATATTCTGGTTCCTACATTATATATCAATATATATCAATACAGTCTGCAAGGGATACAGTCCGTAAGCACACATGATTGTAGTACTAGCCCAAACCAGTGAAGTTGTCTATGGTAAATAAAAACAGAATGTCAGAAAAATTGTATGTACATTATCAAAAAACTTTCCGTTCTCTTGAGTTCCAGTGAACGGATGAGAGCTGTCTTTGTTACACCAAGCAAAGGCTTGGAAAATTCCATTGTGTTCGATGGAAGGAGACGGGATGGGGGTAATCTAATGCATACTTGCCAACCATGAAACCTCCAATATCGGGAGGTGGGGGGTGGGGGGTTAGGGGGGGGGGGCGTGGTTGGGGGCGTGGTTATTTACAGCTAGAATTCACCAACTCGAGTATTTCATATACAGGTATATTTCATATATATATATATATTTATTAGAGATGTCCTATAATATCGGTCTGCCGATATTATCGGCCGATAAATGCGTTAAAATGTAATATCGGAAATTATCGGTATCGGGTTTTTTTATTATCAGTATCGGTTTTTTTTTTTTTGTTGTTGTTTTTTTTTTATTTTATTAAATCCACATAAAAAACACAAGATACACTTACAATTAGTGCACCAACCCAAAAAACCTCCCTCCCCCATTTTCCCCCATTTACACTCATTCACACAAAAGGGTTGTTTCTTTCTGTTATTAATATTCTGGTCCTTACATTATATATCAATATATATCAATACAGTCTGCAAGGGATACAGTCCGTAAGCACACATGATTGTGCGTGCTGCTGCTCCACTAATAATACTAACCTTTAACAGTTAGTTTTACAAATTTTCATTAATTACTAGTTTCTATGTAACTGTTTTTATATTGTTTTACTTTCTTTTTTAATTCAAGAAAATGTTTTGAATTTATTTATCTTATTTTATTTGATTCATTTTTTTTAAAAAGTACCTTATCTTCACCATACCTGGTTGTCCAAATTAGGCATAATAATGTGTTAATTCCACGACTGTATATATCGGTTGATATCGGTATCGGTAATTAAAGAGTTGGACAATATCGGCATATCAGCTATCGGCAAAAAGCCATTATCGGACATCCCTACTTTTGAGTGTTACATTTTTGTTTTGTTTTGCTTGATTGTAACATATGTCTATGAATAGAATACAATACAATAGAAAGTACTTTATTGATCTCTGGGGGAAATTCAGCACCACAGTTTGCCCACAATAAATACTTGAGAATTTTTTACATGTGAATAATATAAATACAGTCCGTTATACAGCATTATTCACATGTGAATAATATAAATACAGTCTATTATACAGCATTATTCACATGTGAATAATATAAATACAGTCTATTATACAGCATTATTCACATGTGAATAATATGAATACAGTCTATTATACAGCATTATTCACATGTGAATAATATGAATACAGTCTATTATACAGCATTATTCACATGTGAATAATGTAAATACAGTCTATTATACAGCATTATGCACATGTGAATAATATGAATACAGTCTATTATACAGCATTATTCACATGTGAATAATGTAAATACAGTCTATTATACAGCATTATTCACATGTGAATAATATAAATACAGTCTGTTATACAGCATTATTTACATGTGAATAATATAAGTGCAGTCTATTATACAGCATTATTCACATGTGAATAATATAAATACAGTCTATTATACAGCATTATTCACATGTGAATAATATAAATACAGTCTATTATACAGCATTATTCACATGTGAATAATATAAATACAGTCTATTATACAGCATTATTTACATGTGAATAATGTAAATACAGTCTATTATACAGCATTATTCACATGTGAATAATGTAAATACAGTCTATTATACAGCATTATTCACATGTGAATAATATAAATACAGTCTATTATACAGCATTATTCACATGTGAATAATATAAATACAGTCTATTATATAGCATTATTCACATGTGAATAATATAAATACAGTCTATTATACAGCATTATTCACATGTGAATAATATAAATACAGTCTATTATACAGCATTATTCACATGTGAATAATATAAATACAGTCTATTATACAGCATTATTCACATGTGAATAATATAAATACAGTCTATTATACAGCATTATTCACATGTGAATAATGTAAATACAGTCTATTATACAGCATAATTCACATGTGAATAATATAAATACAGTCTATTATACAGCATTATTCACATGTGAATAATATAAATAGTCTATTATACAGCATTATTCACATGTGAATAATGTAAATACAGTCTATTATACAGCATAATTCACATGTGTATAATTAGTTAAAACAATATATATATACTATATATATATATATATATATATATATATATATATATATATATATATATATATATATATATATATATATATATATATATATATATATATATATATACCGAGACATACTGTAATAACGAAGTAAATAATGAAGATCAAAAACCAATTATCAGAACAATTGTATCTAAGTTATCACAAAACTTTGTGTTGCCAAGAGTTCCCGGCGAGAGGACAAAAGCTGTCTTTGATCCTACCAAGCAAAAGGCTTGTAAAAAAAAACTCCACTGTGTAGGATGGGAAGCGACATGAAGGTGTTGGTTTCCTGGATGTATTGTAATCCACGGGAAGATTTTGTCTTGACCCGAGATCTACAAAGCGGAGAGGAGGCAGGGCCTGACCCCCCTCCAGGCACCTTTTCTTTGAACTGTTTTGTAACCAAAGGTGATGGCTGTTTACGACCCCTCCTCCCTTAGAAACAGCTGTTGCCATGTAATCAGGGAAAGTCCAAGTAAAAGAGGAGGCGTACAATCTTTCGTCAGAGCGCGGTGAGACACTGTACAAGGGTACAGGGTCTACGCGTTTCTCCTCAATTGAGCCAAATTTAATTATGTCTCTGTTTAATTCCTTGCTTCTTGTCTTGTTTAATAGAGGTCATCAGTGTTTGAACCTGACACCAATTACAAACAAAACATTAAAAAAATCAAAAAATAACTAAAAGCTTACTTTTTTTATATTTACATAGTATGTATATATTATTAATGTTGTAAATACACATCTTTATATATCTAGAAAGGGCGGTCCTAAAGAGGCAGGCATTTTTCGCAGGTCTCAAGAAGGTAACAAATACAAGAATGTGTGTGTGTGTGTGTGTGTGTGTGTGTGTGTGTGTGTGTGTGTGTGTGTGTGTGTGTGTGTGTGTGTGTGTGTGTGTGTGTGTGTGTGTGTGTGTGTGTGTGTGTGTGTGTGTGTGTGTGTGTGTGTGTGTGTGTGTGTGTGTGTGTGTGTGTGTGTGTGTGTGTGTGTGTGTGTGTGTGAGCGAGGAGAAATGACAAGGAAGGGACAAGAGCCAGTCAGAGTAGAGGACAGGCCTGGGTCAATACTCGGGAGCGCATACTGCTGACACTGCACCGCTCAACACACACACACACACACACACGCACACACACACACACAGTTTGAAAGAGAGTAATGTACACAAAAGACAAAGTGACATCCAACAATCAGTCAGTCAAAGACAGTAAAAAAAAAAGAAAGTGTATACTGGGGAGGTCCGTCTTCCTTCCCTTCATTCTAGTTCCAATTCTGAGACGCAAATCAAAAAAACTAAATTAGGCCGTTTTTCTATTTTGAGTATGTATGGCAGATTTTAAAACAAATAAAAAAGGGGTTGATTTTCATTAAAATATTGCCATTAAATTGGAATTTGTGTTGTTTTCCTTTTTTTTTTTTTTCCCAGATAAACACAAAAATCACATTTATGTTCATCCAAAATGCAAAAATGTGTGTTTATCTGTGTGATGACAAACTGAACCGGAAGCAGTATTTTACATTTTCCTTCACGTTTAGCAGGCCCCGGCCCTAACCAATCTGGCGCCCTAGGCAAGATTTTAGGTGCCCCCCCCTTAAGCCTTTTTTAAAAGCATCCACAGTCTGTGGTGCCCTCAGGTGGTCAGGGAGAGTGTTCCACAGACTGGGAGCGGCGGAGCAGAACGCCCCGGTCTCCCATAGTTCGGTATACCGTACAACCCTACATCTTAGCCAGTCCTACCTTGGAATAATACGTAGCATGTATAAATGTACAAATAGAAGACTCTACTTTACGTCTCCTCCACAGGGTCACTCCAAGGTCAAACCTCCCGAAGTGAAACATTTCATTGCAAATACTCGAATTTGATCCTTTTCAATATAGACATGCTCTCTGAACACAAATAGAACCATGACCACGGACATTTAAAAGTGACATCTCTCTCTCCGCTAAACTGGAAGTGGAGACAATGATCATATCTCATTAATCGCGCAAAAAAGGATAAAAAAAAATATTAAATAAAATAGTGAAAAAAATAAAAACTACAACGGCCTAATAGCTAGAACTAGCACACATATATCTAAAAAGAAAGGCTTTTTTAAAAATAAATAAGGGTTTTTAAGCCTTTTTTAAAAGCATCCACAGTCTGTGGTGCCCTCAGGTGGTCAGGGAGAGCGTTCCACAGACTGGGAGCGGCGGAGCAGAACGCCCCGGTCTCCCATAGTTCGGTATACCGTACAACCCTACATCTTAGCCAGTCCTACCTTGGAATAATACGTAGCGTGTATAAACGTACAAATAGAAGACTCTACTTCACGTCTCCTCCAAGGTCAAACCTCCCAAATAGCCACAAATAGCTGCCCCCAACAAGTAAAATAAATGGTAAAAAAAATAAAAACTAGAACAGCCTAATAGCTAGAACTAGCACACATATATCTAAAAAAGGCTTTTTTTTTTTTTTTTTTTTTAAAGGGTTTTTAAGCCTTTTTTAAAAGCATTCACAGTCTGTGGTGCCCTCAGGTGGTCAGGGAGAGCGTTCCACAGACTGGGAGCGGCGGAGCAGAACGCCTCGGTCTCCCATAGTTCGGTATACCGTACAACCCTACATCTTAGCCAGTCCTACCTTGGAATAATACGTAGCATGTATAAACGTACAAATAGAAGACTCTACTTCACGTCTCCTCCACAGGGTCACTCCAAGGTCAAACCTCCCGAAGTGAAACATTTCATTGCAAATACTCGAAGTTGATTCTTTTCAATATAGACATGCTCTCTGAACACAAATAGAACCATGACCACGGACATTTAAAAGTGACATCTCTCTCTCCGCTAAACTGGAAGTGGAGACAATGATCATATCTCATTAATCGCGCAAAAAAGGGTAAACATTTTTTTTAAATAAAATAGTAAAAAAAATAACAACTACAACAGCCTAATATCTAGAACTAGCACACATATATCTAAAAAAAAAAAAAAAAAAGGCTTTTTTTTTTTTTTTAAAAGAAGGGTTTTTAAGCCTTTTTTAAAAGCATCCACAGTCTGTGGTGCCCTCAGGTGGTCAGGGAGAGCGTTCCACAGACTGGGAGACATAGTTCGGTATACCGTACAACCCTACATCTCAGCCAGCCCCACCTTCACTTTTTACACCAAAATGCGTCCGTTCTCCCTTTTCTGTCTACACGCTGTGTCTGCTTGTAAGTACGCCGTGTGTGCGCGCCGCCCAACATGCTCCTACGCTCCTAACACTAGCAATGGCACCACGTCGCGACACAGCTCCCACCCTGTGGAACGCTCTCCCTGACCACCTGAGGGCACCACAGACTGTGAATGTTTTTTTGTTTTTTTTAAAGGGTATAGTACCAGTTTTAGATTTCTCAAGCACCGTGATACTATACTAGTACCCTCCTCTCGACCGTTGGCGTCTACGGGAGGTAAGCGACGGTGGGCGCCCCCTTTCCATCTTGGAGATGAATTAGCGCGCGGCGCCTTATTGAGTGAGGCGGCGTGTTTAAGTGAAAGTGATGAGGGACTAGAAGTATGTGGTGAGGGTCACAGGGTAATCCCCATCGATCCCCACACACAGCAAGACAACCGAGCAGACGTACACACCCACACACACACACACATGTTGCAGATGCTAAGTAGGGTGAGGACAAGAAAATGAAGTATCATTTAATGTGTAAGTAGCCCGTTAAACAACCTCGTCTCAGACACATTGCACACGCCGACCTTTTTTTGCGGGATTAACGAGATATGATCATTGTCTCCACTTCCAGTTTAGCGGGGAGGGAGATGTCACTTTTAAATGTCCGTGGCTCTATTTGTGTTCAAAAAGCATGTCGGAGTTGAAAAGGGATCAACTTTGCCTATTTGCAATGAAATGTTTTCACTTCGACGGGGTCACTTTGGGAGGTTTGACCTTGGAGGAGACGTGAAGTAGAGTCTTCTATGTGTACGTTTGTACACGCTACGTATTATTCCAAAGTAGGACCGGCTAAGATGTAGGGTTGTACGGTGTACCGCCGCTCCCAGTCTGTGGAACGCTCTCCCTGACCACCTGAGGGCACCGCAGACTGTGGATGCTTTTGAAAAAGGCTTTAAAACTAGGGATGTCCGATAATGGCTTTTTGCCGATATCCGATATTCCGATATTGTCCAACTCTTTAATTACCGATACCGATATCAACCGATACCGATATCAACCGATATATACAGTCGTGGAATTAACAACATTATTATGCCTAATTTGGACAACCAGGTATGGTGAAGATAAGGTACTTTTAAAAAAATAAGATAAATAAATTAAAAACATTTTCTTGAATTAAAAAAGAAAGTAAAACAATATAAAAACAGTTACATAGAAAATAGTAATTAATGAAAATGTGTAAAATTAACTGTTAAAGGTTAGTACTATTAGTGGACCAGCAGCACGCACAATCATGTGTGCTTACGGACTGTATCCCTTGCAGACTGTATTGATATATATTGACACTCGACACCGAGGATGTCGTTGTGGCTTGTACAGCCCTTTGAGACACTTGTGATTTAGGGCTATATAAATAAACATTGATTGATTGATTGATTGATATATAATGTAGGAACCAGAATATTAATAACAGAAAGAAACAACCCTTTTGTGTGAATGAGTGTAAATGGGGGAGGGAGGTTTTTTTGGGTTGGTGCACTAATTGTAAGTGTATCTTGTGTTTTTTATGTGGATTTAATTTAAAAAAAAAAAAAAAAAAAAAAAAAAAAAAACGATACTGATAATAAAAAAACCGATATCGATACTTTTCGATATTACATTTTAACGCATTTATCGGCCGATATTATCGGACATCTCTATTTAAAACCCTTCTTTTTTTTTTAAAAAAAAAAAGCCTTTTTTTTTAGGTATGTGTGCTAGTTCTAGCTATTAGGCAGTTCTAGTTTTTATTTTACTTGTTGGGGGCAGCTATTTGTGGTTTTAGCATTGTTGTTTTGTTTTTGGCCAGCACGGTGGCACAGGGGTTGGTTTTAGGAGCGGAGGAGCATGTTGGGCGGCGCACACACACGGAGTACTTACAAGCAGACACAGTGTGTAGACAGAAAAGGGAGAATGGACGCATTTTGGTGTAAAAAGGAAAGGTAGGACTGGCTAAGATGTAGGGTTGTACGGTATAACGGACTATGGGAGACCGGGCTTTTCTGCTCCGCCGCTCCCAGTCTGTGGAACGCTCTCCCTGACCACCTGAGGGCACCACAGACTGTGAATGCTTTTAAAAAAGGCTTAAAAACCCTTCTTTTAAAAAATAAAAATAAAAAGCCTGTTTTAGATATATGTGTGCTAGTTCTAGCTATTAGGCTGTCCTAGTTTTTATTTTTTTTTACTATTTATTTTACTTATTGGGGGCAGCTATTTTTGGCTATTTGGGAGGTTTGACCTTGGAGGAGACGTGAAGTAGAGTCTTCTATTTGTACGTTTATACACGCTACGTATTTTTCCAAGGTAGGACCGGCTAAGATGTAGGGTTGTACGGTGTACCGCCGCTCCCAGTCTGTGGAACGCTCTCCCTGACCACCTGAGGGCACCACAGACTGTGGATGCTTTTGAAAAAGGCTTTAAAACTAGGGATGTCCGATAATGGCTTTTTGCCGATATCCGATATTCCGATATTGTCCATCTCTTTAACCGATATCAACCGATACCGATATCAACCGATATATACAGTCGTGGAATTAACAACATTATTATGCCTAATTTGGACAACCAGGTATGGTGAAGATAAGGTACTTTTTTAAAAAATGTTATAAAATAAAATAAGATAAATAAATTAAAAACATTTTCTTGAATAAAAAAGAAAGTAAAAACAATATAAAAACAGTTACATAGAAAATAGTAATTAATGAAAATGTGTAAAATTAACTGTTAAAGGTTAGTACTATTAGTGGAGCAGCAGCACGCACAATCATGTGTGCTTACGGACTGTATCCCTTGCAGACTGTATTGATATATATTGATATATAATGTAGGAACCAGAATATTAATAACAGAAAGAAACAACCCTTTTGTGTGAATGAGTGTAAATGGGGGAGGGAGGTTTTTTGGGTTGGTGCACTAATTGTAAGTGTATCTTGTGTTTTTTATGTGGATTTAATAAAAAAAATAATAAAAAAAAAAAAATGATACTGATAATAAAAAAACCGATACCGATAATTTCCGATATTACATTTTAACGCATTTATCGGCCGATAATATCGGCAGACCGATATTGTCGGACATCTCTATTTAAAACCCTTCTTTTTTTTTAAAAAAAAAAAGCCTATTTTTTAGATATATGTGTGCTAGTTCTAGCTATTAGGCAGTTCTAGTTTTTATTTTACTTGTTGGGGGCAGCTATTTGTGGTTTTAGCATTGTTGTTTTGTTTTTGGCCAGCACGGTGGCACAGGGGTTGGTTTTAGGAGCGGAGGAGCATGTTGGGCGGCGCGCACACACGGAGTACTTACAAGCAGACACAGTGTGTAGACAGAAAAGGGAGAACGGACGCATTTTGGTGTAAAAAGGAAAGGTAGGGCTGGCTAAGATGTAGGGTTGTACGGTGTACCGGACTATGGGAGACCGGGCTTTTCTGCTCCGCCGCTCTCAGCCTGTGGAACGCTCTCCCTGACCACCTGAGGGCACCACAGACTGTGAATGCTTTTAAAAAAGGCTTAAAAACCCTTCTTTTAAAAAATACAAATAAAAAGCCTTTTTTAGATATATGTGTGCTAGTTCTAGCTATTAGTCTGTTCTAGTTTTGATTTTTTTTACTATTTATTTTACTTATTGGGGGCAGCTATTTGTGGTTTTAGCGTTGTTGTTTTGTTTTTGTTTTTTTGTTTTTTAAATGCACTGTAGCACTTTGAGGTTGTTTGCTCAATTTTAAGTGCTTTTACAAATAAAATCTATTATTATTATTATTAATTATCAATAGTACTATTTCTATTGGTATTTGTAGTGTAATAATGTTCATTGTCATTTCATTCAAATTCCAACACCAACCATTTCAACTCATTCAGACCATTCAAGTCTTTTACCATTTTCAAAAAAAATCCAGCTTTTCCTGAAATTCCCAAATTTTTGGGAAATCGCTATTAAAATAAATGGGAAATTTTTCAAACTTTCGCCATTTACACATTTTTCAACCTCTGCAAACAATTGCACCTTCAACACATTCCACCATTCTGGAAATTAAAACTACTTTTTTTACAAGTTCCAAAAAACATCCAGGATTTTCCCGAATTCCTGGCTTTCCAAAGCCTTATTTCCACCCTTTTTTCAACCCACTTCAACCTTCCCACCTTGAAAACATTCCTCTTAATCAGGACAAAAAAGGAAGTTGTTTTTTGAACTGGAAAAATTCCCCGTTTTCCCGAAATTCCGTAATACCATTTCTCAATTAAAAATGTTACTAATTCAACATTTCTCGACTGATTGGAAAAATCCCAACACCAACCATTTCAACTCATTCAGACCATTCAAGTCTTTTACCATTTTCAAAAAAAATCCCGCTTTTCCCGAAATTCCCAAATTTTTGGGAAATCCCTATTAAAAAAATGGGACATTTTTCAAACTTTCACCATTTCCACATTTGTCAACCTATTCAAACCATTCCACCTTCAACACTACTCTTTTTACAAGTTCCAAAAAAATTCCAGGATTTTCCAGAAGTCCTGGTTTTCCAGAGCCCTATTTTCACCCTTTTTTCTGGCGACTACTCCTCCCACATTTTTCAACCCAATTCAACCGTTCCACCGTCCAAACATTCCAAAAAAGAAAGTTGTTTTTTGAACTGGAAAAATTCCCGCTTTTCCCGAAATTCCGTCATACCATTTCTCAATTCAACATGTTACTACTTCAACATTTCTCCACTGATTTGAAAAATGTCAACACCAACCATTTCAACTCATTTACAACATTCAAGGTTTTTGTACCATTTTCCAAAAAATTCCCGCTTTCCTTGAAATTCCCATATTTTTTGGGAAATTCCTATTAAAATAAATGGGACATTTTTCAAACTTTCACCATTTCCACATTTTTCAACCTATTTAAACCATTCCACCTTCAACACTACTCTTTTTACAAGTTCCAAAAAATTCCAGGATTTTCCAGAAGTCCTGGTTTTCCAAAGCCCTACTTCCACCCTTTTTTGTGGCGACTACTCCTTCCACATTTTTCAACCCACTTCAACTGTTCCACCGTCCAAACATTCCAAAAAAGAAAGTTGTTTTTTGAACTGGAAAAATTCCCGCTTTTCCCGAAATTCCGTCATACCATTTCTCAATTCAACATGTTACTACTTCAACATTTCTCCACCGATTTGAAAAATGTCAACACCAACCATTTCAACTCATTTACAACATTAAAGTTTTTTGTACCATTTTCCAAAAAATTCCCGCTTTCCTTGAAATTCCCATATTTTTTGGGAAATTATTATTAAAATAAATGGGACATTTTTCAAACTTTCACCATTTCCACATTTTTCAACCTATTCAAACCATTCCACCTTCAACACTACTCTTTTTACAAGTTCAAAAAAAAATTCCAGGATTTTCCAGAAGTCCTGGTTTTCCAAAGCCCTATTTCCGCCATATTTCCACCCTTTTTTTCTGGCGACTACTCCTTCCTCATTTTTCAACCCACTTCAACCGTTCCACCGTCCAAACATTCCAAAAAAGAAAGTTGTTTTTTGAACTGGAAAAATTCCCCGCTTTTCCCGAAATTCCGTCATACCATTTCTCAATTAAAAATGTTACTACTTCAACATTTCTCCACCGATTTGAAAAATCCCAACACCAACCATTTCAACTCATTCAAGTTTTTTTTTGACCATTTTCACAAAAATTCCCGCTTTTCCCGAAATTCCCAAATTTTTGGGAAATACCATTTGAAATCAGTTGGGGACATTTTTCAAAGTTTTTTTCATCTGATTTAAACCGTTCCAACTTCAAAATATTCAGCCTGTTTGGGAATTGCGTGCTCTATTTCAACAATTCTAAAACATTTCCAGGAATTCGGTTCAACTTCAGCATTGGAGCATTCACACGCAAATCCTTCAGGAATTGCCTCATCTAGTTAATGTTGTCTGTTTGTCTTATAGAATAGAATAGAATAGAATAGAATAGAATAGAATAGAATAGAAAAGAAAGTACTTTATTGATCCCTGGGGGAAATTCAGCACCACAGTTTGCTCACAATTAGAGATGTCCGATAATATCGGCCGGCCGATATATGCGTTAAAATGTAATATCGGAAATTATCGGTATCGTTTTTTTTATTATCGGTATCGTTTTTTTTTTTGTTTTTTTTTTGTTTGTTTGTTTTTTA
>NC_084733.1:6020585-6075585 GCF_033978785.1 Entelurus aequoreus | reverse complement strand
ATCTTCATTATTTACTTCACGTTCTTACAGTATGTCTCTATATACATTTTTATTTTGTTATTTTTTAAATAATTTTGGCCAAAGGGGGCACATTTAAATTTGTTTGTTATTTGTATTTATTTTTTTGTTTTTGTTTGTAATTGTTTTTTAATTTTCATTATTTACTTCACATTATTACAGTTTGTCTCTATATAAATAATTATTTATTTATCTTTATTAATTTTGGCCAAAGGGGACACATTTCAAATTTGTTATTTTTATTTTTATTTTATTTTTTTTGTAATTGTTTTTTAATTTTCATTATTTACTTCACGTTATTACAGTATGTCTCTATGTACATTTTTATTTATTTTTATTTATTTTGGCCAAAGGGGGCAAATTTCAAATTTTGTGTTATTTTTTTTATTTTATTTTTTGTTTGTAATTGTTTTTTAATCTTCATTATTTACTTCATTTTTTGTTTGTAATTGTTTTTTAATCTTCATTATTTACTTCACGTTATTACAGTATGTCTCTATATTCATATTTATTTTGTTATTTTTTAATTAATTTTGGCCAAACGGGGCACATTTCAAACTTTTTGTTATTTTTATTTATTTTTTTGTTTTTGTTTGTAATTGTTTTTTAATTTTCATTATTTACTTCACGTTATTACAGTATGTCTCTATATAAATAATTATTTATTTATCTTTATTAATTTTGGCCAAAGGGGACACATTTCAAATTTGTTGTTATTTTTATTATTTATTTATTTTTGTTTGTAATTGTTTTTTAATTTTCATTATTTACTTCACGTTATTACAGTATGTCTCTATATAAATAATAATTTATTTACCTTTATTAATTTTGGCCAAAGGGGACACATTTCAAATGTGTTGTTATTTCTATTATTTATTTATTTTTGTTTGTAATTGTTTTTTAATTTTCATTATTTACTTCACGTTATTACAGTATGTCTCTATGTACATTTTTATTTATTTTTATTTATTTTGGCCAAAGGGGGCACATTTCAAATTTTGTGTTATTTTTTTAATATTTATTCTTTGTTTGTAATTGTTTTTTAATCTTCATTATTTACTTCACGTTATTACAGTATGTCTCTACATAAATATTTATTTATTTATTTTTATTAATTTTGGCCAAAGGGGGCACATTTCAAATGTTTTACGCACACTTGTTATTTCATATGTTGACCAGAGGGGGAGCACTTTTTGAGATTTTCCTTCACGTTTAGCATGTTTTTAGCAGCTTTTTTTCAGCAGGAGTCTTATTGTGCTTTTTTTTTTAAAGTGTCATTAAATAGTTTGGTTTCAGAAATGAAAATAGGGAAAAATGGCCCGAAATTAGTTTTTTGATTTACATTTAAGAATGGGAACTAGAATGAGGGGAGGCTACACATGCTACGTCCAAATGTTCACCCGTTGACTTCACAAATCAAACCAATGACCAAAACAATGTTTGTTTATATTTATTATTCATAATATTACATGAAAGTAATGAAAATACAACATACCGTATTTTCCAGATTATAAGGCGCACTGCCGATGAATTGTCTATTGTCGTTTTTTTTCTTCATATATAAGGCGTACCAGATTATAAGGCGCGTAAAAAGAGTCATATTATTATAAGAGATGCTCGGGGACAAAAGTGAAGCAGCCACGGGAAAACATCAACAACACCCGAAGAGCCGCCAAAATAAAAGCACAGGACAGGAACTAACAAACAAAAACCCAACATAAAAGCACGGCCTGGTGCACATTTACATATAATTTTATCAAAAGATGATCCTAGTACAGATCAACCAAACTTTCACTATCGTGCATCAAGTCGTGCATCTGTCAATCAACGTTGGATCACAGCCAGTCGATCAGATAGCATCCTTCATCTCCGGCACACGCCAGACTCTTGAACGTTGATCATCTCAGGGAGAACTCCCACTCCCACTCCAGACACGCTGACTTGAAGAAGATGATAAGTAGATGAAGGCCGGGAGGACCACGATGCTAGCAGCAGATAGTCGGGCTGATTCTCATGTCACGCCACTTTATGGCCGCCTTTGTCAAGTCAGCAAAGTGGAATCAGCTGCTGCATCAGTGGCGGAGTGGGCGGGGCTCCGGCCGCTAATAGACAACTTTCTTTACAACGCCAAGTTGCACTGAACATGCTTTCAAAATAAAAGACTATTTATATACTCTGGTAAAATACTCCTTTGTTTAGGCTAACTCAGTAACAATTTACTACATTTCATGAATGATCAGACTATTATTCTACAATAGCCATGTTTAAAATGTATTTTTATATTTTAAAATCTTTTTTTTAAAGCTAGCTAATGCGGCTGTAGCTTGTAAACTACGACGTTGGACTCGCAGAAAATGGACTTTAGTAGAATTTACTACATTTCATGAGTGATAAGACTGTTGATCTACTTCAAAATTGAAAATAAATATGTTGAAAATGTTTTTTGTATTTTAAAATCACTCATTTTTAAAAGCTAGCTAATGCGGCTGTAGCTTGTAAACTACGACGTCAGACTCCAGAAAATGGACTTCAGTACAATTTACTACATTTCATGAGTGATCAGACTATTATTCTACTTTTAAAATTGACAATAGCCATGTTTAAAATGTTTTTTTATATTTTAAAATCACCATTTTTTAAAAGTTAGCTAATGCGGCTGTAGCTTGTAAACTACGACGTCAGACTCGCAGAAAATGGACTTCAGTACAATTTACTACATTTCATGAATGATCAGACTATTATTTTACTTTTAAAATTGACAATAGCCATGTTTAAAATTTGTTTTTGTAATTTGAAATCACCATTTTTTAAAAGCTAGCAATGCGGCTGTAGCTTGTAAACTACGACGTCAGACTCACAGAAAATGGACTTCAGTACAATTTACTACATTTCATGAATGATCAGACTATTATTCTACTATTAAAATTGACAATAGCCATGTTCAAAATGTACCCCAAAGCTGCCACAAATGATTGTAAAATGCGGGAAGAACTGTGGACACTCTTGTGATTTGGATCACATCGGACTGTCTGCCCCTGCAGGATGAATTTTGAGGACCAGTCACAGACAATTTAGAGTGAAAAGCACATTTTATTTTCTCTCGCATACAAAACATTCTAACTTGGATTGTTTCCCTGGCTTGGAGACTCTCCCGAAGAACAGTGGGGCGAAGACACAACAAACTCCCTTCTTGTCTCTCATGGACACACAACCTGTTGTTGTTGACTTTGGACTAGTGACTGCACGACATCAAGGCCGCGGAACAGAGACACAAAGCGGGCTTACACACACACATGCATCCACAAAAATATACGCCACACATACAACCCAACGCCCTTGACGCAAATCCCGTAGGGGTGATGAATGGATGGTCAGCGCCTGAGAGCTGCGGCCCGCCACCATGGCCCCGCACTCCCTCCCCTCTGTTGCTAGATATCTCGAGATGTACATAATATGTATGTGTGCTTTGCTATGGAGGTTTTTTTCCCACTCCAGACTGGGCCCCCTTAGGAACCCAGTCTGGATTGTATTTTTTACTCATCCTTCCCCAGCGTTTGACCTTTTTCCCATCTTTTACGGGGCGCCTTGTGGCGACCCATCGGTGTTCCTGTTCCGTAACCCTGTACACTGTTTGTTTGTCTAATCTTGAACGGGTTTGTGCTGAAAACATAGTTTCGTTGTACTTGTGCAATGACAATAAAGACCTATCTCATACTTGCCAACCTTGAGACCTCCAATATCGGGAGGGGGGTGGGGGGGGTTGGGGCGGGGGCGTGGTTGGGGCGTGGCTAAGGGCGTGGTTAAGAGGAGAGTATATTTACAGCTAGAATTCACCAAATCAAGTATTTCATATATATATATATATATAATATATATATATATATATATATATATATATATATATATATATATACACTACCGTTCAAAAGTTTGGGGTCACATTGAAATGTCCTTATTTTTGAAGGAAAAGCACTGTACTTTTCAATGAAGATAACTTTAAACTAATCTTAACTTTAAAGAAATACACTCTATACCAGGGGTCACCAACGCGGTGCCCGCGGGCACCAGGTAGCCCGTAAGGACCAGATGAGTCGCCCGCTGGCCTGTTCTAAAAATAGCTCAAATAGCAGCACTTACCAGTGAGCTGCCTCTATTTTTTTAATTTTATTTGTTTACTAGCAAGCTGGTCTCGCTTTGCCCGACATTTTTAATTCTAAAAGAGACAAAACTCAAATAGAATTTGAAAATCCAAGAAAATATTTTAAAGACTTGGTCTTCACTTGTTTAAATAAATTCATTAATTTTTTTACTTTGCTTCTTATAACTTTCAGAAAGACAATTTTAGAGAAAAAATACAACCTTAAAAATGATTTTAGGATTTTTAAACACATATACCTTTTGACCTTTTAAATTCCTTCCTCTTCTTTCCTGACAATTTAAATCAATGTTCAGGTAAATTTATTTTTTTTATTGTAAAGAATAATAAATACATTTTAATTTAATTCTTCATTTTAGCTTCTGTTTTTTCGACGAAGAATATTTGTGAAATATTTCTTCAAACTTGTTATGATTAAAATTCCCAAAAAATATTCTGGCAAATCTAGAAAATCTGTGGAATCAAATTTAAATCTTTTTTCAAATTCTTTTGAATTTCTTTTAACATTTTTGTTCTGGAAAATCTAGAAGAAATAATGATTTGTCTTTGTTAGAAATATAGCTTGGTCCAATTTGTTATATATTCTAACAAAGCGCGGATTGGATTTTAACCTATTTAAAACATGTCATCAAAATTATAAAAATTAATCTTAATCAGGAAAATATACTAATGATGTTCCATAATTTTTTTATTATTTTTTTTCTTCAAAAAGATTCGAATTAGCTAGTTTTTGTCTTCTTTTTTTCGGTTGAATTTTGAATTTTAAACAGTCGAAATTGAAGATAAACTATGTTTAAAAATGTAATTGTCATTTTTTTCGTGTTTTCTCCTCTTTTAAACCGTCCAATTAAGTTTAAATATCATTAATTGTTAATAATAACATAGATTTAAAGGTAAATTGAGCAAATTGGCTATTTGTGGCAATTTATTTAAGTGTGTATCAAACTGGTAGTCCTTCGCATTAATCACTACCCAAGAAGTAGCTCTTGGTTTCAAAAAGGTTGGTGACCCCTGCTCTATACATTGCTAATGTGGTAAATGACTATTCTAGCTGCAAATGTCTGGTTTTTGGTGCAATATCTACATAGCTGTATAGAGGCCCATTTCCAGCAACTATCACTCCAGTGTTCTAATGGTACAATGTGTTTGCTCATTGGCTCGGAAGGCTAATTGATGATTAGAAAACCCTTGTGCAATCATGTTCACACATCTGAAAACAGCTTAGCTCGTTACAGAAGCTACAAAACTGACCTTCCTTTGAGCAGATTGAGTTTCTGGAGCATCACATTTGTGGGGTCAATTAAACGCTCAAAATGGCCAGAAAAAGAGAACTTTCATCTGAAACTCGACAGTCTATTCTTGTTCTTAGAAATGAAGGCTATTCCACTAAATTGTTTGGGTGACCCCAAACTTTTGAACGGTAGTGTATATGTATGAAATACTTCACTTTCAGTAGCTATATATATATATTTTTTAAATTTTTTATTTTATTATACATATAAATAAAAGACATACTTGAATTTCAGTGTTCTGCAGGCTATCCAGTAGGTGGCAGTATTGTCCTGTTTAAGAGTGTCACAACATTGCTGTTTATGGCAGACGAACTGCTTTACGGTAGACTAAACGTGACTGCTGTTGTTGTGTGTTGTTACCGCGCTGGGAGGACGTTAATGAAACTGCCCGACAATAAACCCACATAAGAAACCAAGAACTCTCTCTCCTTGTTGTGCACTCTACTCTCTAAAAGCCGTAGATGTTATGACGTCATTGGGCAGGCAAGCTGCTGGGAAAGCGGACGTGAGAACGGCTGTCCGCACTCAGGGCCGCATTGAGCTGGAGGGGGCGTGGCCTCCAGCTCCGGCTGAATACCGGGGAGGTTGTCGGGAGAGGCGCTGAATACCGGGATTCTCCCGCTAAAAACGGGAGGGTTGGCAAGTATGACCTATCTATCTATCTATCTATCTACAACTTATGTACTTACAACATTTACCTTAGCCATGTTTAGAATGTTTTTAATCCCACTTTAAAATTGCTGGTCATGACGAGCTAGCTGACGCAGCTAACGTGTCATTTGTGCGAGCTGTAAAATATTATTTGGGCGACAGTCCCGACGTTTGAAGATGTCCTGACATTGCGACTATTCCACAGGTTTGTTTAAAGGCCGTGTACGTTTCAATAGTCCCTGCTGGCGCTCCTTTAAGCCGGCGTGCGTACATCAGTCCGCCTGCAGGCCCATAAATCAAAGCAGTGTTTTAAATGAGAGGCAGCTTATTTGCACAAGAACACACACAGGGGGGGGGGGGGGGGGGGGGGGGGTCTCTGTGATTGTTGTTTGGACTCCACATTCTGCTTATGTTTGCATCCCCGAACAATCTCCGCGGATCCCGAAAGTGTGCGCAAGCAATTAAAGCGATAGCATCTTCATAGCCTTGCAACCAATAACTGGAAATAATATCACTGTTTTATGAAGCCCTTAATGGGGGGGAGGGGGGTTAAAGAGGATACACTT
Organism: Entelurus aequoreus; assembly: GCF_033978785.1. NCBI lineage: Eukaryota > Metazoa > Chordata > Actinopteri > Syngnathiformes > Syngnathidae > Entelurus > Entelurus aequoreus. The sequence continues at coordinate 6,068,902 of NC_084733.1, read as the reverse complement.
TCAGGGGTCTTATCAAGGCCAGATTTAAATAAAGGCAAACGCTCAGCTTAAGGGTGTGCCAGGGCGTGTGTGTGTGTGTGTGTGTGTGTGTGTGTGTGTGTGTGTGTGTGTGTGTGTGTGTGTGTGTGTGTGTGTGTGTGTGTGTGTGTGTGTGTGTGTGTGTGTGTGTGTGTGTGTGTGTGTGTGTGTGTGTGTGTGTGTGTGTGTGTGTGTGTGTGCGGGGTCTTTATCAGACACAGGTTTCCGCTAATGGCTGTGTCAGCACTGACGATTTTTAATTAGCAACTACCTTTGCCCTTTTAATATTTACCAACATCTCATTAAGCACGTGTCGGGAGTCATCGCCCCGTTGTCAATCCGCTCCGGTAATTGTCTGCGCGCTCGCACCCGCCCGCCGCCGCCGCCGCCGGCGACGACCCAGACGCGCCAAAGTAGTCCGAGCGGACTTCAGGTTGCCTTTAAATTCTAAAAAAAAAAAAAATTAAATATCAACACAAAAAAATGTGTGTGCCACTTTGTCACACTTTGTAGCACAACAGGAGCTGAATGTTCAGTTAGAATAGAATAGAATAGAATAGAATAAAATAGAATAGAATAGAATAGAGTTTTATTGTCATTATTACGGGGAACAGGTTCAAAGAACAACGAATCAAACACTAGTACAAAATAGCAAGGTTCCACTGTACTAAGCCTGCTAGACAACACAGAGAACCATAGAGCAGTGGTCCCCAACCTTTTTGTAGCCGGGGACGGTCAACGCTTGAAAATTTGTCCCACGGACCGGGGTTTTTTTTTTGTTTTTGTTTTTTTTTTCATAAATAATACAATCGTGTGCTTACGGACTGTATCCCTGCAGACTGTATTGATCTATATTGATATATAATGTATATATTGTGTTTTTTATGTTGATTTAATTTAAAAAATAAAAATAAAAAATAAAAACGTTTTTTTTTTGTTTTTGTTTTTTTTTTTTTAATAAAGAAATACAATCATGTGTGCTTACGAACTGTATCCCTGCAGACTGTATTGATCTATATTTAAATATAATGTATATATTGTGTTTTTTATGTTGATTTAATTAAAAAAAAAAAAAAAAAAAAAAAAAAAATATTTCTTGCGCGGGACCACTGCCATAGAGGAACCACTCACTCCATTGTTCTATGACCACTCTGTGCTTTAAGTCCCCAAGATGAACCCAAACCAAAGTTCCCAGGGTCAAACGCTCAACACCAGCATGGATTTCCAGAGGGGACAAGCTTTAAATTGAGCAAATAAAGCAAAGGTTCCATCAGTTCAACATCGGGTTCCCACCCGTCAAGTTCTTCTCACTGATGGACACTAAGTGTGGACATCAAGTCTTGACTGTCCTCCACCAAGCAAAGCTAAGAAATGTCTGCTAACAGTGTCCACTGCAGGGGCCCCCAGTGTGCATACAACAGAGTGTTGGCCCTGGTGGAGGTTTAACATGTACACACCCCAGTTTGTGCCGTGTATCTCACAGGAACCCTGGAGTCCTGAAGCCTAACCCCCGCTGGGAGTCCTTCAGAGTTGTACAAACAGTGACAGGACAACAAGCAGGACAATATCTCTCTGAGAAAAACAGACCTTCTTCCTCGTCTCCATCCTTTTTCCTCCGTTCAATCCCGCAAACAAGACCAATAAAATGCTGACCCGCGTCTTAACAGCATGTGAGTCACAAGGAAGGGAAAACAAACACACTGCTTGAAGGGGAACTGCACTTTTTTTGGGGGGGGGGGGGAATTGTGCCTATTGTTCATAATCATTATCAGAAACCTTGGACTTGTGTTGGATCAGTCCAAGTCTTTGGAGGGTTTCTGTCGTCAACTGACAGAAAACTGTTTCCATCATCTCAGAAATATTTCTAAAGGGAGACATTTGTTGTCAAAATTGGATCTGGAAATGATCGTTCACACGTTTATTTCGTCTCACATTGACTATTGCAATTCTCTCTTTACTCTCGTCAACAAGTCAACGCTAAAGAGACTTCAGACGGTACAAAATGTGGCTGACAGACTTTTGACCCGCGCACCCATAGCAGCCCACATCACCCCCGTTCTATCCAGTCTTCAGTGGCTTCCAGTCAAATAGTGGAACAACAGACCACATATATAAGGTAGTGGAACAACAGACCACATATATAGGGTAGTGGAACAACAGACTGCACATACAAGGTAGTGGAACAACAGACCACATATGTAAGGTAGTGGAACAACAGACCACATATATAAGGTAGTGGAACAACAGACCACATATATAGGGTAGTGGAACAACAGACTGCACATACAAGGTAGTGGAACAACAGACCACATATGTAAGGTAGTGGAACAACAGACCACATATATAAGGTAGTGGAACAACAGACCACATATATAAGGTAGTGCAACAACAGACCGCATATATAAGGTAGTGGAACAACAGGCCGCATATATAAGGTAGTGGAACAACAGACCGCATATATAAGGTAGTGGAACAACAGACCGCATACATAAGGTAGTGCAACAACAGACCGCATATATAAGGTAGTGGAACAACAGACCGCATATATAGGGTAGTGGAACAACAGACTGCACATACAAGGTAGTGGAACAACAGACCACAGATTTAAGGTAGTGGAACAACAGACCACATATATAAGGTAGTGGAACAACAGACCACATATATAAGGTAGTGGAAAAACAGACCACAAATATAAGGTACTAAAACAACAGACTGCATATATAAGAAAGTGGAACAACAGACCGCATATATAAGGTAGTGCAACAACAGACCGCATATATAAGGTAGTGGAACAACAGGCCGCATATATAAGGTAGTGGAACAACAGACCGCATATATAAGGTAGTGGAAAAACAGACCACATATATAAGGTACTAGAACAACAGATTGCATATATAAGGTAGTGGAACAACAGACCACATATATAAGGTAGTGGAACAACAGACCACATATATAGGGTAGTGGAACAACAGACTGCACATACAAGGTAGTGGAACAACAGACCACATATGTAAGGTAGTGGAACAACAGACCACATATATAAGGTAGTGGAACAACAGACCACATATATAAGGTAGTGCAACAACAGACCGCATATATAAGGTAGTGGAACAACAGGCCGCATATATAAGGTAGTGGAACAACAAACCGCATATATAAGGTAGTGGAACAACAGACCGCATACATAAGGTAGTGCAACAACAGACCGCATATATAAGGTAGTGGAACAACAGACCGCATATATAGGGTAGTGGAACAACAGACTGCACATACAAGGTAGTGGAACAACAGACCACAGATTTAAGGTAGTGGAACAACAGACCACATATATAAGGTAGTGGAACAACAGACCACATATATAAGGTAGTGGAAAAACAGACCACAAATATAAGGTACTAAAACAACAGACTGCATATATAAGAAAGTGGAACAACAGACCGCATATATAAGGTAGTGCAACAACAGACCGCATATATAAGGTAGTGGAACAACAGGCCGCATATATAAGGTAGTGGAACAACAGACCGCATATATAAGGTAGTGGAACAACAGACCGCATATATAAGGTAGTGGAACAACAGACCGCATATACAAGGTAGTGGAACAACAGACCACATATATAAGGTAGTGGAACAACAGACCACATATATAAGGTAGTGGAAAAACAGACCACATATATAAGGTACTAAAACAACAGATTGCATATATAAGGTAGTGGAACAACAGACCACATATATAAGGTAGTGGAAAAACAGACCACATATATAAGGTACTAAAACAACAGATTGCATATATAAGGTAGTGGAACAACAGACCACATATATAAGGTAGTGGAACAACAGACCGCATATACAAGGTAGTGGAACAACAGACCACATATATAAGGTAGTGGAACAACAGACCACATATATAAGGTAGTGGAAAAACAGACCACATATATAAGGTACTAAAACAACAGATTGCATATATAAGGTAGTGGAACAACAGACCACATATATAAGGTAGTGGAAAAACAGACCACATATATAAGGTACTAAAACAACAGATTGCATATATAAGGTAGTGGAACAACAGACAACATATATAAGGTAGTGGAACAACAGACCACATATATAAGGTAGTTGAACAACAGACCGCATATATAAGGTAGTGGAACAACAGACCGCATATACAAGGTAGTGGAACAACAGACCACATCTATAAGGTAGTAGAACAACAGACCGCATATACAAGGTAGTGGAACAACAGACCGCATATACAAGGTAGTGGAACAACAGACCACATATATAAGGTAGTGGAAAAACAGACCACATATTTAAGGTAGTGGAACAACAGACCACATATATAAGGTAGTGGAAAAACAGACCACAAATATAAGGTACTAAAACAACAGATTGCATATATAAGGTAGTGGAACAACAGACCGCATATGTAAGGTAGTGGAACAACAAACCGCATATATAAGGTAGTGGAACAACAGACCGCATACATAAGGTAGTGCAACAACAGACCGCATATATAAGGTAGTGGAACAACAGACCGCATATATAGGGTAGTGGAACAACAGACTGCACATACAAGGTAGTGGAACAACAGACCACAGATTTAAGGTAGTGGAACAACAGACCACATATATAAGGTAGTGGAACAACAGACCACATATATAAGGTAGTGGAAAAACAGACCACAAATATAAGGTACTAAAACAACAGACTGCATATATAAGAAAGTGGAACAACAGACCGCATATATAAGGTAGTGCAACAACAGACCGCATATATAAGGTAGTGGAACAACAGGCCGCATATATAAGGTAGTGGAACAACAGACCGCATATATAAGGTAGTGGAACAACAGACCGCATATATAAGGTAGTGGAACAACAGACCGCATATACAAGGTAGTGGAACAACAGACCACATATATAAGGTAGTGGAACAACAGACCACATATATAAGGTAGTGGAAAAACAGACCACATATATAAGGTACTAAAACAACAGATTGCATATATAAGGTAGTGGAACAACAGACCACATATATAAGGTAGTGGAAAAACAGACCACATATATAAGGTACTAAAACAACAGATTGCATATATAAGGTAGTGGAACAACAGACCACATATATAAGGTAGTGGAACAACAGACCGCATATACAAGGTAGTGGAACAACAGACCACATATATAAGGTAGTGGAACAACAGACCACATATATAAGGTAGTGGAAAAACAGACCACATATATAAGGTACTAAAACAACAGATTGCATATATAAGGTAGTGGAACAACAGACCACATATATAAGGTAGTGGAAAAACAGACCACATATATAAGGTACTAAAACAACAGATTGCATATATAAGGTAGTGGAACAACAGACAACATATATAAGGTAGTGGAACAACAGACCACATATATAAGGTAGTTGAACAACAGACCGCATATATAAGGTAGTGGAACAACAGACCGCATATACAAGGTAGTGGAACAACAGACCACATCTATAAGGTAGTAGAACAACAGACCGCATATACAAGGTAGTGGAACAACAGACCGCATATACAAGGTAGTGGAACAACAGACCACATATATAAGGTAGTGGAAAAACAGACCACATATTTAAGGTAGTGGAACAACAGACCACATATATAAGGTAGTGGAAAAACAGACCACAAATATAAGGTACTAAAACAACAGATTGCATATATAAGGTAGTGGAACAACAGACCGCATATGTAAGGTAGTGGAACAACAGACCACATATAAAAGGTAGTGGAAAAACAGACCACATATATAAGGTACTAGAACAACAGATTGCATATATAAGGTAGTGGAACAACAGACCACATATATAAGGTAGTGGAACAATAGACCGCATATATAAGGTAGTGTAACAACAGACTGCATATATAAGGTAGTGGAACAACAGACCACATATATAAGGTAGTGAAACAACAGACCACATATATAAGGTAGTGGAACAATAGACCGCATATATAAGGTAGTGTAACAACAGACTGCATATATAAGGTAGTGGAACAACAGACCACATGTATAAGGTAGTGAAACAACAGACCGCATATATAAGGTAGTGGAACAACAGACCGCATATATAAGGTAGTGGAACAACAGACTGCATATATAAGGTAGTGGAACAACAGACCACATATATAAGGTAGTGGAACAACAGACCGCATATATAAGGTAGTGGAACAACAGACCGCATATATAAGGTAGTGGAACAACAGACCACATATATAAGGTAGTGGAAAAACAGACCACATATATAAGGTACTAGAACAACAGATTGCATATATAAGGTAGTGGAACAACAGACCACATATATAAGATAGTGGAAAAACAGACCGCATATATAAGGTAGTGGAAAAACAGACCACATATATAAGGTACTAGAACAGATTGCATATATAAGGTAGTGGAACAACAGACCACATATATAAGGTAGTGGAACCACAGACCACATATATAAGGTACTAGAACAACAGATTGCATATATAAGGTAGTGGAACAATAGACCGCATATATAAGATAGTGGAAAAACAGACCGCATATATAAGGTAGTGGAACAACAGACAGCATATACCTGTATAAGGTAGTGGAACAACAGACCGCATATATAAGGTAGTGGAAAAACAGACCACATATATAAGGTACTAGAACAACAAATTGCATATATAAGGTAGTGGAACAACAGACCGTATTTACCTGTATAAGGTAGTGGAACAACAGACCACATATATAAGGTACTAGAACAACAGATTGCATATATAAGGTAGTGGAACAACAGACCATATATATAAGGTAGTGGAAAAACAGACCACATATATAAGGTACTAGAACAACAGATTGCATATATAAGGTAGTGGAACAACAGACCATATATATAAGGTAGTGGAACAACAGACCGCATATATAAGGTAGTGGAACAACAGACCGCATATTTAAGGTAGTGGAACAACAGACCGCATATATAAGGTAGTGGAACAACAGACCACATATATAAGGTAGTGGAACAACAGACCGCATATATAAGGTAGTGGAACAACAGACCGCATATTTAAGGTAGTGGAACAACAGACCGCATATATAAGGTAGTGGAACAACAGACCACATATATAAGTTAGTGGAACAACAGACCACATATATAAGTTAGTGGAACAACAGACCGCATATATAAGGTAGTGGAACAACAGACCGCATATATAAGGTAGTGGAACAACAGACCGCATATATAAGGTAGTGGAACAACAGACCACATATATAAGGTAGTGGAACAACAGACCGCATATATAAGGTAATGGAACAACAGACCGCATATTTAAGGTAGTGGAACAACAGACCGCATATATAAGGTAGTGGAACAACAGACCACATATATAAGTTAGTGGAACAACAGACCGCATATATAAGTTAGTGGAACAACAGACCGCATATATAAGGTAGTGGAACAACAGACCGCATATATAAGGTAGTGGAACAACAGACCGCATATATAAGGTAGTGGAACAACAGACCACATATATAAGGTAGTGGAACAACAGACCACATATATAAAGTAGTGGAACAACAGACCACATATACACTATATTGCCAAAAGTATTTGGCCACCCTCCAAATGATCAGAATCTTCCCAGAAGAGTTGAAGCTGTAATAGCTGCAAAAGGTGGACATCATATTGAACCCTATGGGTAAGTAATGGGATGGCACTTCCACCTCATATGTCAGTCAAGGTAGGTGGCCAAATACTTTTGGCAATATAGTGTATAAGGTAGTGGAACAACAACAACAACACAAATGGCAAGCAGTTAGCCTTGCAGACATGCCATCAATGATTGTATGACCTTGAAATACCGTAGGTCAGTATGAGTGGTATGGCACATTTGGGAAGAGCCACATATTGGACACCTCCGACTTACCTCTTGCCCACATTGTCCATGAGTTTCAAGATAGAGTTTTACTGCTACAAGTGGATGACACCACGTTGCACCAATATCACTGTGTTGTGTTGGCTTACACAATGCAGTTGTGTAAAGATGTCAACACAAAAACGAAGTCTCTATTTGACATTGGTGAGTGCCTGTGACAAAGAGTGTGAAGAAATGGAACCACTGGTGTTCCCCAGAGTTCCGTCCTAGGGCTCCTTCACATTACTACCTCTGAATTGCATTTTCAAGAAGTGGCTATGTGGACAAGACCTTTTCACACCCTGAAGAAAACTTGTCCTTATCGGACCTAAGTCCACTTTGGTAAATCAGACTTTACCCTTCCAGTCCATACCAAACCAAAATGAACCTGGCAGGAACATGACTTCTGGGTTTCCAAAGCAAAGCACAGTAAGGTTTGTACTCACCAATGACTTGCTGAAAGGTCTACCCAGGGTGAAGAGGAAGGTCATCAGCCACCAGCTCCTGTGTATGGAGGTGTAGACCATGTTCCCAGGATGCACTGCGTTGGAGGTGACCCCGTGAGGGGAGAGGCGGCGGTGCAGTTCGTTGCTGAAGAGAATGTTGCAGAGTTTGGCTCGATTGTAGGCCAGCATGGACCAGTAGTCCTTGCGCGCTGGAGACAACAGGGCCATGTCCACCTTGCCGCACGGGTCTAGCAAGCCGGTGAACCTGAGGGTGAACCAGAGCGGGTGCGGTTAGAAGCAGGAGCCAACTGGCTCTGGTTATGTGACCACTGAAAGCCACTTCCATAATAGGATAGGACTTTATTGTCCTTGCACAAGTACAACGAAACTATGTTTTCAGCACAGACCCGTTCAAGATTAGACAAACAAACGGTGTACAGGGTTACAGAACAGGAACGCTGATGGGTCGCCAAAGGCGCCCCCGTAATAGATAAGAAAAAGGTAAAACGCTGGGGAAGAAGGTGAGTAAAAAAATACAATCTAGACTGGGCTCTAAGGGGGAAAAAACCTCCATGCAATGCACACATAAACACGTTACATTTAATCACGACAACTCGCAACAGAGGGTGGGGGAGTTGGGGCCCTGGAGGTCGACTGCTGCTATGAAGCGCTGCCAGCCGACCGTCACCCCGAGGGGAAACAAGCGGTGGTGAAGGCGTGGGATGTGGGAGGGGTGTGAGTGTGTATTTGCCCAATTGTCTTGGGTGTGATGATGTAATGTTCATAGACTGAGGCCGATCTGCAAAAGTTTGACTCCAGGTGTCCTTGAGGAGGGAGGGAGGTCAAAAGCGGCCACCATTGAGGTGGCCTCATGGGGTGTTTCCAGAACAGCCTGTTCCTGTTGGTCACAGCGTCAAGGCCATTCCAGGGAGTCAAATCGTAGATTCGGATGTTTGTTTTCCGCGAGCAGACAATACAATGACTTGTCTGTTCTATTCGTCCATGCTGGCTGCTTTCATGTTCTCTTATATAATGCCAACAGTCCTGATGTAAACGGTACTAAGTACCACATTTTTTGGACTGTACGTCACTACTTTTTTTTTCCCCCAACGCTTCGATCCCTTTGGCTTATGAAATGGTGCGGCTAATTTATGGATTTTTCTTCGCTAAACGGCCATAATGTTATGTATCCAACAAATAGTTTTCATACTACGCCGACGGAGACAACGAAACGGTAAGTTGTTGTTTGTGCTACGGCGCCATTATTTGGACGAGTTTGCTGCCTGCAGGCGCGGGTTTACAACGTACGTCCCGTTTCGTGCCAGAGGTACACTATATAGGCCACCCATCCAAATGATGAGAATCGGGTGTCCTAATCACTTGGCCCCGGCCACAGGTGTATAAAACCAGCCACTTAGGCATGGAGACTGTTTCTACAAACATTTGTGAAAGAATGGGCCGCTTTCAGTGATTTCCAGCGTGGAAGTCAATCAATCAATCAATGTTTATTTGTATAGCCCTAAATCGGAAGTGTCTCAAAGGGCTGCACAAGCCACAACAACATCCGCGGTACAGAGCCCACATAGGGGCAAGGAAAAACTCACCCCAGTGGGACGTTGATGTGAATGACTATGAGAAACCTTGGAGAGGACCGCATATGTGGTCTTCTAGGGGAGACCGAAAGCAATGGATGTCGAATGGGTCTGACATAATATTGTGAAAGTCCAGTCCATAGTGGATCTAACATAATAGTGAGAGTCCAGTCCATAGTGGATCTAACATAATAGTGAGAGTCCAGTCCATAGTGGATCTAACATAATAGTGAGAGTCCAGTCCATAGTGGATCTAACATAATAGTGAGAGTCCAGTCCATAGTGGATCTAACATAATAGTGAGAGTCCAGTCCATAGTGGAACTAACATAATAGTGACAGTCCAGTCCATAGTGGATCTAACATAATAGTGAGAGTCCAGTCCATAGTGGATCTAACATAATAGTGAGAGTCCAGTCCATAGTGGATCTAACATAATAGTGAGAGTCCAGTCCATAGTGGATCTAACATAATAGTGTGAGAGTCCAGTCCATAGTGGATCTAACATAATAGTGAGAGTCCAGTTCATAGTGGATCTAACATAATAGTGAGAGTCCAGTCCATAGTGGATCTAACATAATAGTGAGAGTCCAGTTCATAGTGGATCTAACATAATAGTGAGAGTCCAGTCCATAGTGGATCTAACATAATAGTGAGAGTCCAGTTCATAGTGGATCTAACATAATAGTGAGAGTCCAGTCCATAGTGGGGCCAGCAGGAAAGTGTCATAGAACTGTGCAACAAATCCAGTCGTGAAATTTCCTCGCTCCTAAATATTCCAAAGTCAACTGTCGGCTTTGTTGTAAGAAAATGGAAGAGTTTGGGAACAACAGCAACTCAGCCACCAATTGGTAGGCCACATAAAACTGACAGAGAGGGGTCAAGCATAGTGCAAAGACTTTCTGCACGGTCAGTTGCTACAGAGCTCCAAACCTCATGTGACCTTCCAATTTAGCCCACGTACAGTACGCAGAGAGCTCCACGGGATGGGTTTCCATGGCCGGGCAGCAGGATCTAAGTCCAATGCAAAGCGTGGGACGCGGTGGTGTAAAGCACGTCGCCACCGGACTCTAGAGCGGTGGAGCTCGCCTTCTCTGGACTGACTGGTTCTGGTTTTGTGCGGGTACACAAATCACAAACATGATGTTCTGTAATTGCCTGGTGACGGAGCTGTTAAAAGCCAGATGTTTGACATGGACCTTAAACGCAACAATTCACAACAACTACACACCCCGCGTTGTGTGTGTGTGTGTGTGTGTGTGTGTGTGTGTGTGTGTGTGTGTGTGTGTGTGTGTGTGTGTGTGTGTGTGTGTGTGTGTGTGTGTGTGTGTGTGTGTGTGTGTGTGTGGGTGTGTGTGTGTGTGTGTGTGTGTGTGTGTGTGTGTGTGTGTGTGTGTGTGTGTGTGTGTGTGTGTGTGTGTGTGTGTGCTGGAATACATATTCATCCTGTCATTAGAACACAACCAATCAAAATGTCAGCTGCTTTCCTTGCCAGTTTGTTTTCTTTACAAGCTGCCTGCCTCTTGTTTACTGTCGCCCTGCGCAACATCCTTGCTTGGCTAAATTACAACATCTGCAGGCTTTTCATTTGGTGTAGCGGGGACTTCATCACCGCTACAGCGGGCACGGCTCCATCACTCAGCTGAACTATCATTTTCACTTTCACTTCCAGCGTGCTAAAGCTGTGCATGGTTTCGTTTGAGCGGGGTGATGGTAACAAACACAACCCCGGAGTTGTTGTCATCCTCGCCCGGACACAAGGCAGTGTGGTTGGATCTAAAGACACGTCGGACATGCTTTACTGAACCAAAAGTTGCTTTATTACAAGCGAGTGTCATTATACAGGACTGCAGTGCCTGGAGGAGGTCTGGTCAAGAAGATGAGGCACTCCTAACTTGGAGAAGCCAAACCACCAGTTTTTTATATTCTTCCTTCCTGTCTCTGTGTGTGTTTATACATGTTACTACATGACATATATACTTACATCATGTATATATTACATGTTATTATGAATGTTACTACATGACATATATACTTACATCATGTATATATTACATGGTATTATGAATGTTACTACATGACATATATACTTACATCATGTATATATTACATGTTATTATGAATGTTACTACATGACATATATACTTACATCACGTATATATTACATGGTATTATGAATGTTACTACATGACATATATACTTACATCATGTATGTATTACATGTTATTATGAATGTTACTACATGACATATATACTTACATCATGTATATATTACATGTTATTATGAATGTTACTACATGACATATATACTTACATCATGTATATATTACATGTTATTATGAATGTTACTACATGACATATATACTTACATCATGTATGTATTACATGTTATTATGAATGTTACTACATGACATATATACTTACATCATGTATATATTAAATGTTATTATGAATGTTACTACATGACATATATACTTACATCATGTATATATTACATGTTATTATGAATGTTACTACATGACATATATACTTACATCATGTATATATTACATGTTATTATGAATGTTACTACATGACATATATACTTACATCATGTATATATTACATGTTATTATGAATGTTACTACATGACATATATATTTACATCATGTATATATTACATGTTATTATGAATGTTACTACATGACATATATACTTACATCATGCATATATTACATGTTATTATGAATGTTACTACATGACATATATACTTACATCATGTATATACTACATGTTATTATGAATGTTACTACATGACATATATACTTACATCACGTATATATTACATGTCATTATGAATGTTACTACATGACATATATACTTACATCATGCATATATTACATGTTATTATGAATGTTACTACATGACATATATACTTACATCATGTATATATTACATGTTATTATGAATGTTACTACATGACATATATACTTACATCATGTATATATTACATGTTATTATGAATGTTACTACATGACATATATACTTACATCATGTATATATTACATGTTATTATGAATGTTACTACATGACATATATACTTACATCATGTATATATTACATGTTATTATGAATGTTACTACATGACATATATACTTACATCATGTATATATTACATGTTATTATGAATGTTACTACATGACATATATACTTACATCATGTATATATTACATGTTATTATGAATGTTACTACATGACATATATACTTACATCATGTATATATTACATGTTATTATGAATGTTACTACATGACATATATACTTACATCATGTATATATTACATGTTATTATGAATGTTACTACATGACATACATACTTACATCTTGATATATTACATGTTATTATGAATGTTACTACATGACATATATACTTACATCATGTATATATTACATGTTATTATGAATGTTACTACATGACATATATACTTACATCATGTATATATTACATGTTATTATGAATGTTACTACATGACATATATACTTACATCATGTATGTATTACATGTTATTAGGAATGTTACTACATGACATATATACTTACATCGTGTACATATTACATGTTATTATGAATGTTACTACATGACATATATACTTACATCATTTATATATTGCATGTTTTTCTGAATGTTACTACATGACATATATACTTACATCATGTATATATTACATGTTATTATGAATGTTACTACATGACATATATACTTACATCATGTATATATTACATGTTATTATGAATGTTGCTACATGACATATATACTTACATCATGTATATATTGCATGTTTTTCTGAATGTTACTACATGACATATATACTTACATCATGTATATATTACATGTTATTATGAATGTTACTACATGACATATATACTTACATCATGTATATATTACATGTTATTATGAATGTTACTACATGACATATATACTTACATCATGTATATATTACATGTTATTATGAATGTTACTACATGACATACATACTTACATCTTGATATATTACATGTTATTATGAATGTTACTACATGACATATATACTTACATCATGTATATATTACATGTTATTATGAATGTTACTACATGACATATATACTTACATCATGTATATATTACATGTTATTATGAATGTTACTACATGACATATATACTTACATCATGTATATATTACATGTTATTATGAATGTTACTACATGACATACATACTTACATCTTGATATATTACATGTTATTATGAATGTTACTACATGACATATATACTTACATCATGTATGTATTACATGTTATTATGAATGTTACTACATGACGTATATACTTACATCATGTATATATTACATGTTATTATGAATGTTACTACATGACATATATACTTACATCATGTATATATTACATATTATGAATGTTACTACATGACATATATACTTACATCATGTATATATTACATGTTATTATGAATGTTACTACATGACATATATACTTACATCATGTATATATTACATGTTATTATGAATGTTACTACATTACATATATACTTAGTGTGTATATATTACATATTATGAATGTTACTACATTACATATATACTCACATCATGGATATATTACATGTTATTATGAATGTTACTACATGACATATATACTTACATCATGTATATATTACATGTTATTATGAATGTTACTACATGACATATATACTTAGATCATGTATATATTACATGTTATTATGAATGTTACTACATGACATATATACTTACATCATGTATATATTACATATTATGAATGTTACTACATTACATATCTCACATCATGTATATATTACATGTTATTATGAATGTTACTACATGACATATATACTTACATCACGTATGTATTACACGTCATTATAAATGTTACTACATGACATACATAATTACATCATGTATATATTACATGTTATTATGAATGTTACTACATGACATATATACTTACATCATGTATATATTACATGTTATTATGAATGTTACTACATTACATATATACTTACATCGTGTATATATTACATGTTATTATGAATGTTACTACATGACATATATACTTACATCATGTATATATTACATGTTATTATGAATGTTACTACATGACATATATACTTACATCATGTATGTATTACATGTTATTATGAATGTTACTACATGACATATATACTTACATCATGTATATATTACATGTTATTATGAATGTTACTACATGACATATATACTTACATCATGTATATATTACATGTTATTATGAATGTTACTACATGACATATATACTTACATCATGTATATATTACATGTTATTATGAATGTTACTACGTGACATATATACTTACATCATGTATATATTACATGTTATTATGAATGTTACTACGTGACATATATACTTACATCATGTATATATTACATGTTATTATGAATGTTACTACATGACATATATACTTACATCATGTATATATTACATGTTATTATGAATGTTACTACATGACATATATACTTACATCATGTATATAATACATGTTATTATGAATGTTACTACATGACATATATACTTACATCATGTATATATTACATGTTATTATGAATGTTACTACATGACATATATACTTACATCATGTATATATTACATGTTATTATGAATGTTACTACATGACATATATACTTACATCATGTATATATTACATGTTATTATGAATGTTACTACGTGACATATATACTTACATCATGTATATATTACATGTTATTATGAATGTTACTACATGACATATATACTTACATCATGTATATATTACATGTTATTATGAATGTTACTACATGACATATATACTTACATCATGTATATAATACATGTTATTATGAATGTTACTACATGACATATATACTTACATCATGTATATATTACATGTTATTATGAATGTTACTACATGACATATATACTTACATCATGTATATATTACATGTTATTATAAATGTTACTACATGACATATATACTTACATCATGTATATATTACATGTTATTATGAATGTTACTACATGACATATATACTTACATCATGTATATATTACATGTTATTATGAATGTTACTAAATGACATACATACTTACATCATGTATATATTACATGTTATTATGACTACATGACATATATACTTACATCATGTATATATTACATGTTATTATGACTACATGACATACATACATCATGTATATATTACATGTTATTATGAATGTTACTACATGACATATATACTTACATCATGTATATATTACATGTTATGATGAATGTTACTACATGACATATATACTTACATCATGTATATATGACATGTTATTATGAATGTTACTACATGACATATATACTTACATCATGTATATATTACATGTTATTATGAATGTTACTAAATGACATATATACTTACATCATGTATATATTACATGTTATTATGAATGTTACTACATGACATATATACTTACATCATGTATATATTACATGTTATTATGAATGTTACTACATGACATATATACTTACATCATGTATATATTACATGTTATTATGAATGTTACTAAATGACATATATACTTACATCATGTATATATTACATGTTATTATGAATGTTTCTACATTACATATATACTTACATCATGTATATATTACATGTTATTATGAATGTTACTACATTACATATATAATTAGTGTGCATATAAAACCTTGATGGAGGTTTTTGGATGTTTTTAGATCACTTTATAGGCGGAATATATCAAATGCCATTACCTTAATTGTTAGCAGACTCTTGGTAGTGTTTATTTAGGCTTTAGAATGCATAAAAAAGAACAACATGTATGCCAGGGATTGTGAATGACAGGCAGCATTAAAAACAACATGTAGTTCCCCTTTAAAGCCAGCAGAGCAGTGGACAAACCTGCAGAACAAACCTGCTTAAAGGAATATCTCTCCTGAAAATGTTGGGTCTAATTTCCAGTCGTACCACCTCAGAAGCGTTCCACTTTGGAGGTTCCACATGGAGGCCGAGCATCTATCAGAAGTGATTTCATGAGGGATATCATCTCCCCTTGTAGGAGCAGATCTGATGGAGGACTAAGTCAACCTGCACCGGGCCCCAATTCCCCCACTAAGCCCCTGTGTGGCAAACTGATAAAGTGTCCAGCCATTCCCGCGGAGTTCATCTCTCCCACCCTCGTTCCCTCCCAGGTCAGTGGACAAGGGGCTTAGGGGATACAATATGCTGGCGGGTCAGAGGTCGCACACTGCGTGTGAGGGGAGGCTAAGTGAATAAACGGCGGGAAAGATCGGCGGAAAGTGGAAAAAAAAGGCACAAACAAATAGAAGGTGGTGACATCAGTGGATGTAATATAAGTCTGGAATGAGGTGGACAGAATGGAAGATGTCATGGGAGATATTGTCTACTTCTACTTCTATCTCCTGTGTGGCTGCAAGTCAAACCTTCTTTAAACCTGTGTGAGGCCTTGTATGTATATATATATATATATATATATATATATATATATATATATATATATATATATATATATATATATATATATATATATATATATATATATATATATATATATAGGGTTGCAACTAACGATTATTTTGATAATCGATTAATCTGTCGATTCTTACTTCGATTAATCGATTGCTAATCGGATAAAAGAGACAAACTACATTTCTATCCTTTCCAGTATTTTATTGGAAAAAAAACAGCATACTGGCACCATACTTATTTTGATTATTGTTTCTCAGCTGTTTGTACATGTTGCAGTTTATTAATAAAGGTTTATTTAAAAAAATAATAATAATAATAAAATGAAAAAAAATAGAAAAATTAAAAAAAGCCTCTGCGCATGCGCATAGCATAGAGCCAACGAATCGATGACTAAATTAATCGCCAACTATTTTTATAATCGATTTTAATCGATTTAATCGATTAGTTGTTGCAGCCCTAATATATATATATATATACATATATATATATACATATATATATATATATATATATATATATATATATATATATATATATATATATATATATATATATATATATATATATATATATATATATATATATATACTGTATATATATATTTCAGGGCTGCAACTAACGATTAATTTGATAATCGATTAATCTGTCGATTGTTACTTCGATTAATCGATTAATAATCGGATAAAAGAGACGAACTACATTTCTATCCTTTCCAGTATTTTATTGGGAAAAAACAGCATACTGGCAGCATACTTATTTTGATTATTGTTTCTCAGCTGTTTGTACATGTTGCAGTTTATAAATAAAGGTTTATTTAAAAAAATAATAATAAAATGAAAAAAAATGAAAAAAAATAAAAAAAAGCCTCTGTGCATGCGCATAGCATAGAGCCAACGAATCGATGACTAAATTAATCGCCAACTGTTTTTATAATCGATTTTAATCGATTTAATCGATTAGTTGTTGCAGCCCTAATATATATATATATATATATATATATATATATATATATATATATATATATATATATATATATATATATATATATATATATATATATATATATATTACACCTGCACAATGGGGTGGTCCCCATACCAACATGTTGGTACCGTATGTCCATACTTTTTCTAAATAAAAGGGACCACAAAAAATATCATTATTGTAACAAAATATCTTAAGGTATATGAAACATATGTTTATTATTGTAATTTAGTCCTTAAATAAACTAGACAACTTGTCTTTTAGTAGGAAGTAAATAAACAAAGACTCCTAATTAGTCTGCTGACGTATGCAGTAA
Source organism: Entelurus aequoreus (assembly GCF_033978785.1). Classification (NCBI taxonomy): domain Eukaryota; kingdom Metazoa; phylum Chordata; class Actinopteri; order Syngnathiformes; family Syngnathidae; genus Entelurus; species Entelurus aequoreus. The sequence continues at coordinate 6,050,071 of NC_084733.1, read as the reverse complement.
CATATTGTGTCATTTATCTACCTATTATTTTGTCTACATTGAGAGACAAACTGTAAAAAAATTATTATTAATCCACTTGTTCATTTACTGTTAATATCTGCTTATTTTCCGTTTTAACATGTTCTATCTACACTTCTGTTAAAATGTAATAATCACTTATTCTTCTCTTCTTTCATACTTTTACATTAGTTTTGGACGATACCACACATTTAGGTATCGATCCGATACCAAGTAGTTACAGGATCATACATTGATCATATTCAAAGTCCTCATGTGTCCAGGGACATGTGGAAGATGTGGATGAAGAAACGGGGCTGCAGAGTTTGGAGAGACTGGAGGAGATGTGGATGAAGAGACAGGACTGCAGAGTTTGGAGAGACTGGGGGAGATGTGGATGAAGAGACAGGACTGCAGAGTTTGGAGAGACTGGAGGAGATGCGGATGAAGAGACAGGACTGCAGAGTTTGGAGAGACTGGAGGAAATGTGGACGAAGAGACAGGACCGCGGAGTTTGGAGAGACTGGAGGAGATGTGGATGAAGAGACAGGACCGCAGAGTTTGGAGCGACTTGAGTAGATGCGGATGAAGAGACAGGACTGCAGAGTTTGGAGAGACTGGAGGAGATGTGGATGAAGGGACAGGACCGCGGAGTTTGGAGAGACTGGAGGAGATGCGGATGAAGAGACAGGACTGCGGCGTTTGGAGAGACTGGGGGAGATGCGGTTGAAGAGACAGGACCGCAGAGTTTGGAGGGACTGGAGGAGATGTGGATGAAAAGACAGGACCGCAGAGTTTGGAGAGACTGGAGGAGATGTGGATGAAGAGACAGCACTGCGGAGTTTGGAGAGACTGGAGGAGATGTGGATGAAGAGACAGGACTGCAGAGTTTGGAGAGACTGAAGGAGATGCTGATTAAGAGACAGGACAGTGGAGTTTGGAGGGACTGGAGGAGATGTGGATGAAGAGACAGGACCGCAGAGTTTGGAGAGACTGGAGGAGATGTGGATGAAGAGACAGCACTGCAGAGTTTGGAGAGACTGGAGGAGATGTGGATGAAGAGACAGGACCGCAGAGTTTGGAGAGACTGAAGGAGATGCTGATTAAGAGACAGGACAGTGGAGTTTGGAGGGACTGGGGGAGATGTGGATGAAGAGACAGGACCGCAGAGTTTGGAGGGACTGGAGGAGATGTGGATGAAGAGACAGGACCGCAGAGTTTGGAGGGACTGGAGGAGATGTGGATGAAGAGACAGGACCGCAGAGTTTGGAGAGACTGGAGGAGATGTGGATGAAGAGACAGCACTGCGGAGTTTGGAGAGACTGGAGGAGATGTGGATGAAGAGACAGGACTGCAGAGTTTGGAGAGACTGAAGGAGATGGTGATTAAGAGACAGGACAGTGGAGTTTGGAGGGACTGGAGGAGATGTGGATGAAGAGACAGGACCGCAGAGTTTGGAGAGACTGGAGGAGATGTGGATGAAGAGACAGCACTGCAGAGTTTGGAGAGACTGGAGGAGATGTGGATGAAGAGACAGGACCGCAGAGTTTGGAGAGACTGAAGGAGATGCTGATTAAGAGACAGGACAGTGGAGTTTGGAGGGACTGGGGGAGATGTGGATGAAGAGACAGGACTGCAGAGTTTGGAGGGACTGGGGGAGATGTGGATTAAGAGACAGGACTGCAGAGTCTGGAGAGACTGGAGGAGATGCGGATGAAGAGACAGGACTGCGGAGTTTGGAGTCCGAGACAATCTTCCCCAGCCACACGTGCCAACGACTTTGGACAGGATCTTGATCAATGATGCACGTCTTCTCTTCCACATTGTCTGTTCTGACAATCACTAAAATCCATGTCAACTCCTTTTTCCGGGCAAGTTTAGCATCAATCAAAGCGTGTCAACACCTCCTCGCTGCCATTTCCCGCAAGCGTCCCCCAACAGAATGTAATAATAGCGTGACCTTAAGTGAATATGAGTGTCAAAGCGTTGCTGCGGCCGTGCTCTCATGCATGGCGCTCCGCAAAGCATAACTCATATCAGAGTGATCTGCTAGAACAACTGTGCACATGTTCTCCTGCTCTCAGGTCATTCCAATCAATCACCGGGCCGGTCCCGTCTGACTGACTGAAAGCCGGATCGATGGTACACACCGCCTGCGATACGGGGCTCGGCATCGCACGTCGCGGCCAGACATCATGCTTGTCCGCCGTATGACAGCATAAAAAAAGGAATGGAATCGGGGGAAGGAGAGAAAATGGGGCGAAAAAGGGGGCTGAATCGGAAGGGGCGCCGCCATTGAAGGCCGAGTAGCTGATAAGTCATCCATCATGTTGATGATACGTTTAATTTCTAGTGACAGCGCGCGGTTGGAAATGAGTTTTCCAGTGACTGAGGCTGTCATGTTTGACAATACACATTAAGTCGGATCTATCAGTTTGAGGCCAAAAGTAGCCGGCAACAAAGCGGGCGCTGACTGCGTTGGAGTCTTAGTGATTCAAGGGAACTACACTTTTTTGGGAATTGTGCCAATCATTCATGATCCTTATGTGAGACGAGCATACCTTGTTCTTCTTTTTAGGCATTCTCACTTGTAAATAACAATGAAGCCTATGGTAATCACTTATTTATATACACGCTGTAAGTATATATGTCATGTAGTCATAATAACATGTAATATATACATGATGTAAGTATATATGTCATGTAGTAACATTCATAATAACATGTCATATATACATGATGTAAGTATATATGTCATGTAGTAACATTCATAATAACATGTAATATATACATGATGTAAGTATATATGTCATGTAGTCATAATAACATGTAATATATACATGATGTAAGTATATATGTCATGTAGTCATAATAACATGTAATATATACAGGATGTAAGTATATATGTAATGTAGTAACATTCATAATAACATGTAATATATACATGATGTAAGTATATATGTCATGTAGTAACATTCATAATAGCATGTCATATATACATGATGTAAGTATATATGTCATGTAGTAACATTCATAATAACATGTAATATATACATGATGTAAGTATATATGTCATGTAGTAACATTCATAATAACATGTAATATATGCATGATGTAAGTATATATGTCATGTAGTAACATTCATAATAACATGTCATATATACATGATGTAAGTATATATGTCATGTAGTAACATTCATAATAACATGTCATATATACATGATGTAAGTATATATGTCATGTAGTAACATTCATAATAACATGTCATATATACATGATGTAAGTATATATGTCATGTAGTAACATTCATAATAACATGTCATATATACATGATGTAAGTATATATGTCATGTAGTAACATTCATAATAACATGTAATATATACATGATGTAAGTATATATGTCATGTAGTAACATTCATAATAACATGTCATATATACATGATGTAAGTATATATGTCATGTAGTAACATTCATAATAACATGTAATATATACATGATGTAAGTATATATGTCATGTAATCATAACGTCATATTTACGTATTCTGCTCATTTTAGTCATACGGCGGAGTATTAATTTCACAAAATGTTCCTTCAACAACAACTACTACTGTCATGGCAGACATCAAACATAATAAAACAATCACTTACTGTACAATGTCTGCTCTCACTAGGATGCCGACTTATGGGATGTTTATATCTTCCCGTTTGGATGAAGAATTAATCATAATCCTCGCAAAGGGTAGAAAAAAAAGGTGGGTGCATACGAGCATCTTTTTGTGTCTCAGGGTCTAAAATGGCTGTCAAAGTTGACCAACTTCTCGGTTCATGGCGAAAAATGTAAATGTTGTGAATGAGTTTGTGTTGGAATTTTTCAAATCAGTCGAGAAATATTGAAGTAGTAACATTTTGATTGAAAAATGGTATTACGGAATTCCTGGAATTTCGGGAATTTTTCCAGTTCAAAAAACAACTTAGTTTTTTTGTCCTGATTTGGAGAAATGTTGTGACGGTGGAACGGTTGAAGTGGGTTGGAAAATGTGGGAGGAGTAGTTGCCAGAAAAAAGGGTGAAAAAAAGGGGTTGAAAAAACGGAAATTCTGGGAATTCCTGGAAATTTTTTTGAACTCAGAAAAATGATACTTTGAATGAATATGTGTACGGTGGAATGGTTTGAATAGGTTGAAAAATGTGGAAATGGAAGTTAGAAAAATGGCCAATTCATTCTGAATGGGAAAAATGTCCTGTAAAAGCTGGAATTCTGGGAAATCTGGGAATTTTTGGAATGTGTCAAGGAAAAGCCTGCGATTCTCGAATAGGCTGAACAGTTTGAAGTTGGAACAGTTTGAATCGGATAAAAAATGTGGGAGTTGTGGAACTTTGAAACATTGTCCCATTCTTTTCAATGGGAATTTCCTGGAAATTTAGGAATTTCGGGAAAAGGGAGAATTTTTTTGAGAATGGTTAAATATTTAAATGTTGTGAATGAGGTGAAATGGTCGGTGTTGGAATTTTTCAAATTGGTTGAGAAATGTTGAAGTACTAACTTTTTAGATTGAAAATGATATCACGGAATTCCTGGAATTTCGGGAATTTTTCCAGTTAAAAAAAAAAAAACTTAGTTTTTTTGTCCTGATTAGGAGGAATGTTGTGACGGTGGAACGGATGAAGTGGGTTGAAAAATGTGGGAGGAGTAGTCGACAGAAAAAAGGGTGAAAATAGGGTTTGAAAAAAAGGTAATTCTGGGAATTTCTGGAATTTTTTTTAACTTGGAAAAATGATAGTTTACATTTCCAGGATGAGTGTGAATATGTTGAAGGTGGAATGGTTTAAATACGTTGAAAAATGTGGAAATGGAAGTTAGAAAAATGGCCAATTCATTCTGAATGGGAAAAATGTCCTGGAAAAGCTGGAATTCTGGGAAATCTGGCAATTTTTGGAATGTGTCAAGGAAAAGCCTGCGATTCTCGAATAGGCTGAACAGTTTGAAGTTGAAACAGTTTGAATCGGATAAAAAATGTGGGAGTTGTGGAACTTTGAAACATTGTCCCATTCTTTTCAATGAAAATTTCAGGGAAATTCATGAATTTCGGGAAAAGCGATAATTTTTTGGACAATGGTGAAAAAAGTAAATGTTGTTAATGAGTTGAAATGGTCAGTGTTGGAATTTTTCAAATTGGTTGAGAAATGTTGAAGTACTAACATTTTTGATTGAAAAATGGTATCACGGAATTCCTGGAATTTCGGGAATTTTTCCAGTTAAAAAAAAAACAACTTAGTTTTTTGTCCTGATTAGGAGGAATGTTGTGACGGTGGAACGGATGAAGTGGGTTGAAAAATGTGGGAGGAGTAGTCGACAGAAAAAAGGGTGAAAATAGGGTTTGAAAAAAAGGTAATTCTGGGAATTTCTGGAATTTTTTTTAACTTGGAAAAATGATAGTTTAAATTTCCAGGATGAGTGTGAATATGTTGAAGGTGGAATGGTTTAAATACGTTGAAAAATGTGGAAATGGAAGTTAGAAAAATGGCCCATTCATTCTGAATGGGAAAAATGTCCTGGAAAAGCTGGAATTCTGGGAAATCTGGCAATTTTTGGAATGTGTCAAGGAATATCCCACAATTCCCGAATAGGCTGAACAGTTTGAAGTTGAAACAGTTTGAATCGGATAAAAAATGTGGGAGTTGTGGAACTTTGAAACATTGTCCCATTCTTTTCAATGAAAATTTCAGGGAAATTCAGGAATTTCGGGAAAAGCGATAATTTTTTGGACAATGGTGAAAAAAGTAAATGTTGTTAATGAGTTTTTGTTGGAATTTTTCAAATTGGTCGAGAAATATTGAAGTAGTAACATTTTGATTGAAAAATGGTATTACGGAAATCCTGGAATTTCGGGAATTTTTCCAGTTCAAAAAAACAACTTAGTTTTTTTGTCCTGATTAGGAGAAATATTGTGACGGTGGAACGGTTGAAGTGGGTTGAAAAATGTTGGAGGAGTAGTTGCCAGAAAAAAGGGTGAAAAAAGGTTTGGAAAAAATGGAAAATCTGGGAATTCCTGGAAATTTTTTAACTTGGAAAAATGATAGTTTGAATGTCGAGGATGAGTGTGAATATGTTGAAGGTGGAATGGTTTGAATACGTTGAAAAATGTGGGAATGGAAGTTAGAAAAATGGGAAATGTATTCTTAATGGGAAAAATGTCCTGGAAAAGCTGGAATTCTGGGAAATCTGGGAATTTCGGGAAAAGCGATAATTTTTTTGAGAATGGTGAAAAATGTAAATGTTGTGAATGAGTTTGTGTTGGAATTTTTCAAATCGGTCAAAAAATGTTGATGTAGTAACATTTTTGATTGAAAAATGGTGTTACAGAATTCCTGGAATTTCGGGAATTTTTCCAGTTCAAAAACAACTTTGTTTTTTTGTCCTGATTAAGAGGAATGTTGTGACGGTGGAACGGTTGAAATGGGTTGAAAAATGTGGGAGGAGTAGTTGCCGGAAAAAAGGGTGAAAAAAGGGGTTGAAAAAAATGGAAATTCCTGGAAAAAAATGTAACTTGGAAAAATGATAGTTTGAATGTCTAGGATGAGTGTGAATATGTTGAAGGTGGAATGGTTTGAATACGTTGAAAAATGTGGGAATGGATGTTAGAAAAATGGCCAGATGACAGTCTGGTGTGGATGAACTTGACTGGCCTGCTCAGAGTCCTGACCTGAACCCGATAAAACACCTTTAGGATGAATTAGAACGGAGACAGAGAGCCAGCAACATCACCAATGCACTTTTGGGAAGAATGGTGGAAAATTGCTATAAACACACTCGGGCAACCTTGTGGACAGCCTTCCCAGACAAGTGTTGAAAAAAAAAAAGAAAAAAAAAAAAAAAAAAAAGCTCTTACCTGTGGGACTCGGAAGACAGCACCACGACACGGGCGGGAGCGGAGCGCCGCAGCACTTCCTGCAAACACTGGACCAGCAGGAAGTGGCCCAGGTGGCAGGTCTGGAAGGTGGACTCCAGGCCGTCCTGGGTCAGAGTCCAGGGCTGGGTGCACACGGCTGCGTTGCACACCAGAATGTGCACCGGCCTGTGAAGAAGACAGCACACTATAAATGTCTTCTTCTGTTTAACACATCCAGGAATATCACCCGTTGACGACTTAACACGTCCGAAGAGAAGTAGGAAGAAGTAGAGCTTTTTTTTTACTATACTTTGTTCACTTCCTGTCTTTAAATGTTGGATATCCACTGAAAGCCACTTCCATAATGGCAACAGTCCCCATGTAAACGGTACTAACCAGACCAACAAATATAAGTACCATATTTTTTTGGACTATACATCACTACTTTTTTTTTTCCCAACGCTTTGATCCCTGCGGCTTATGAAACGGTGCACCTAATTTATGGGTTTTTCTTCCCTAACGGCCATAATGTTATGTATCCAACAACTAGTTTTCATACCAAGTATCAAGTGCCTGAGCTGACACAAGACCACCATGCATGTGCCTGAGCTGACACCAGACCACCATGCACGTGCCTGAGCTGACACAAGACCACCATGCATGTGCCTGAGCTGACACAAGACCACAATGCACGTGCCTGAGCTGACACAAGACCACAATGCACGTCCCTGAGCTTACACAAGACCCCAATGCATGTGCCTGAGCTGACACAAGACCACCATGCACGTGCCTGAGCTGACACAAGACCACAATGCACGTCCCTGAGCTGACACGAGACCACAATGCACGTGCCTGAGCTGACACAAGACCACCATACATGTGCCTGAGCTGACAAAAGACCACCATGCATGTGCCTGAGCTGACACAAGACCACCATGCATGTGCCTGAGCTGACACAAGACCCCAATGCACGTGCCTGAGCTGACAAAAGACCACAATGCACGTGCCTGAGCTGACAGGAGACCACCATGCATGTGCCTGAGCTGACACAAGACCCCAATGCATGTGCTCCAGCGGTCAGGAAGAGATCCTTGTCGGTGACATGGCCGCTCCAGCGACTCTGCAGCCGCGCTAACAGAGCAACAATCCAAACACACCCCACCAATTTTTAATTTCTTCCATTAGAATTAATTAGGAGGCCGGAGGCAATTTGTGTACCCTGTGTTTAAGACTGCCTACTGGATTAATTAAAAACTGGATGCTGGAAAATGAATGTTATAATGAGCCATCCCATGCTATTACGTAGCAGTGTGGAGCAGCGATCACCTTCAGGCCTCCGAACACAGCAGGTTGATTACAGAGCAGCCGCCTAGTCAACTTGAAGAATGCACACCTCAGCATGTCTTTGTTACAAATATAATAAGAGGACGAGACGTGTCTTACATGCCAGATCTAAGGTCTTCATCACACATGCAGATTCCAGGGGAACATGCTGGTTTTTACATGCATTTTGTGTAATAATATGAATATATTTATTGAAATATTTCTGTTTTCATGGCAAGGCAACTTTATTTATATAGCACGTTTACAACATTTATTTTTTTTTAATTGGACCAAAGTGCTTTACGGGTTAAAAAGCATAGAGCAAAAAAAACAACGACAACAAAGAACATAAACAATGCATAAGCTAAACAAGATAGTGCAAAGTAAATACGGTGAAAGGGTTCGGATCAAAAAGGAAAATTGCAAGATAAAAATTATGAAATAATAAAAGTGCGACTAATTGAGAAAAAAAATTAAAAAAAATAAAAATAAATGGGTTATACTTGTTCTATCTGGTTCAGGTCAGGACTCTGTGCAGGCCAGTCAAGTTCATCCACAGCAGATTCTGTCATCAAATTTGTGTGACTGCCCAAAACATTCACACACATGCTTTTATACACCAGCTTTATTCTATTTATTATTATTATTATTATCATTATTATTATTATTATTATGGTAAATGGTAAATGGGTTATACTTGTATAGCGCTTTTCTACCTTCAAGGTACTCAAAGCGCTTTGACACTAAAGGCAAGGCAACTTTATTTATATAGCACGTTTACAACCTTTTTTTTTTTTAAATTGGACCAAAGTGCTTTACGGGTTAAAAAGCATAGAGCAAAAAAAAACAAAAAACAAAGAAAGAACATAAACAATGCATAAGCTAAACAAGATAGTGCAAAGGAAATACGGTGAAAGGGTTCGGATCGAAAGTAAAATTGCAAGATAAAAACAATGAAATAATAAAAGTGCGACAAATTGAGAAAAAAAATAAAATACAAATAAATGGGTTATACTTGTTCTATCGGGTTCAGGTCAGGACTCTGTGCAGGCCAGTCAAGTTCATCCACAGCAGATTCTGTCATCAAATTTGTGTGAATGCTCCAAACATTCTATTTATTACTATTATTACTATTATTATTATTATTATTATTATGGTAAATGGGTTATACTTGTATAGCGCGTTTTTACCTTCAAGGTACTCAAAGCGCTTTGACACTAAAGGCAAGGCAACTTTATTTATATAGCACGTTTACAACATTTTTTTTAAAAATTGGACCAAAGTGCTTTACGGGTTAAAAAGCATAGAGCAAAAAAAAAACAACAAAAAAAAACAAAGAAAGAACATAAACAATGCATAAGCTAAACAAGATAGTGCAAAGGAAATACGGTGAAAGGGTTCGGATCAAAAGTAAAATTGCAAGATAAAAATAATGAAATAATAAAAGTGCGACAAATTGAGAAAAAAAATTACAATTATTATTAAAAATTAAAACTAAAAATAAATAAATAAATGGGTTATACTTGTTCTATCGGGTTCAGGTCAGGACTCTGTGCAGGCCAGTCAAGTTCATCCACAGCAGACTCTGTCATCAAATTTGTGTGAATGCTCCAAAAATTCACACACATGCTTTTATACACCAACTTTATTCTATTTATTATTATTTCTACTATTATTATTATTATTATTATTATTATTATTATTATGGTAAATGCGTTATACTTGTATAGCGCTTTTCTACCTTCAAGGTACTCAAAGCGCTTTGACACTAAAGGCAAGGCAACTTTATTTATATAGCACGTTTACAACATTTTTTTTTAAATTGGACCAAAATGCTTTACGGGTTAAAAAGCATAGAGCAAAAAAAAAAAAAAAAAACATAAAACAAAGAAAGAACAAACAATGCATAAGCTTAACAAGATAGTGCAAAGGAAATACGGTGAAAGGGTTTGGATAAAAAAGGAAAATTGCAAGATAAAAATAATGAAATAATAAAAGTGCGACAAATTGAGAAAAAAAATTTAAAAAACTAAAAATAAAAAAAAATTCATAAATAAAACATAATAAATGGGTTGTACTTGTTCTATCGGGTTCAGGTCAGGACTCTGTGCAGGCCAGTCAAGTTCATCCACAGCAGACTCTGTCATCAAATTTGTGTGAATGCTCCAAAAATTCACACACATGCTTTTATACACCAACTTTATTCTATTCATTATTATTATTATTACTATTATTATTATTATTATTATTATTATTATGGTAAATGGGTTATACTTGTATAGCGCTTTTCTACCTTCAAGGTACTCAAAGCGCTTTGACACTAAAGGCAAGGCAACTTTATTTATATAGCACGTTTACAACATTTTTTTTTTTAAATTGGACCAAAGTGCTTTACGGGTTAAAAAGCATAGAGCAAAAAAAAAAAAAACAAACAAAGAAAGAACATAAACAATGCATAAGCTAAACAAGATAGTGCAAAGGAAATACGGTGAAAGGGTTCGGATAAAAAAGGAACATTGCAAGATAAAAATAATGAAATAATAAAAGTGAGACAAATTGAGAAAAAATAAAAAATAAAAATAAATGGGTTATACTTGTAAAAAGCATAGAGCAAAAATAACAAAAAACAAAGAAAGAACATAAGCAATGCATAAGCTAAACAAGATAGTGCAAAGGAAATACGGTGAAACGGTTCGGATCAAAAATAAAATTGCCAGATAAAAATAATGAAATAATAAAAGTGCGACAAATTGAGAAAAAAAATTAAAAACATTAAAAATTGAAAAAAATTCATAAATAAAACATAATAAATGGGTTATACTTGTTCAATCGGGTTCAGGTCAGGACTCTGTGCAGGCCAGTCAAGTTCATCCACAGCAGACTCTGTTATCAAATTTGTGTGAATGCTCCAAACATTCACACACATGCTTTTATACACCAACTTTATTCTATTTATTATTAGTATTACTATTATTATTATTATTATTATTATTATGGTAAATGGTAAATGGGTTATACTTGTATAGCGCTTTTCTCCCTTCAAGGTACTCAAAGCGCTTTGACACTATTTCCACATTCACACACACACATTCACACACTGATGGCGGGGAGCTGCCATGCAAGGCGCTAACCAGCACCCATCAGGAGCAAGGGTGAAGTGTCTTGCTCAAGGACACAACGGACGTGACTAGGTTGGTAGAAGGTTGGGGATCGAACCAGGAACCCTCAGGTTGCTGGCACGGCCACCCTCCCAACCGCGGCACACCAAAATAATAAAAAAAAAATTTTTTTTAAATAATAATAATTTAAAAAAAAATCATATACATTCGTAAAAACTATTGATTATTTCTATTGGTATAATTATTATGCAACAATTTTTTATGGGAACATGCTTGAACAATATTCATTTTTGAGAGTTTTTTTTTTTTTTAGGTAGTTTATATAATTTATGTATATTTCATAAGGTTTTTTGTATTTATAATGTTTTTAATTTTAATTTTTTAGTTAATTATGTTTTCATTGGCACATAGTAATTATTCCATTCTAAAAAAAAAATCAGTTTTTTTTTAATACAAAAATATTTTACAAGTCTCACAGAAAAAAGAAAATATTGAAAAAAAAAAAAGTAACTATATAAAACTAGTACCATATGTATAATAATAATTTAAAAATTGTGTTGGAACAAGTTGTTGTTCAAGCATGTTTTCATTCCCACAGAGCGATTATTTTATTAAAAATGTAGAAAATATTTTAAAATATATATATATACACATATTTAAAAAGCCTTAAATTAAAAAAATGAACTGTAAACACCAGTACTTACTAATACTTTTAATGGGTTGAAGTTATATATATATATATATATATATATATATATATATATATATATATATATATATATATATATATATATATATATATACATATACATATATATATATATACATATACATATATATATATATATATATATATATATATATATATATATATATATATATATATATATATATATATATATATATATATATATATATATATAACTTCAAGCCATTAAAAGTGTTAGAAAGTACTGGTGTTTACAGTTCATTTTTTTAATTTAAGGCTTTTTAAATATGTGTATGTATATATATTTTTTTGTAAATATTTTCTACATTTATAATAAAATAATCGCTCTGTGGGAATGAAAACATGCTTGAACAACAACTTCTTCCAAACAATTTTTTAATTATCTTTTTTTTTTTAATTGTACTAGTTTTATATAGTTACAATTTTTTTTTCAATATTTTCTTTTTTCTGTGAGACTTGTAAAATATTTTTGTATTAAAAACAAAAATCAAATTTTTTTTAGAACATTTCTAATGGAATAATTACTATGTGGGAATGAAAACATGCTTGAACAACAACTTCTTCCAAAACCATTTTTAAATTATTATTTATTTTTTTTTTAATGGTACTAATTTTATTTAGTTAAAAAAAAAAAGCAATATTTTCTTTTTTCTGTGAGACTTGTAAAATATATTTGTATTTAAAAAAAAAAACAATTTTTTAGAACATTTTCAATGGAATAATTACTAAGTGGGAATGAAAACATGTTTGAACAATAAACTCTTCATACACAAAAACATGTTAAATTGGTAGATACTGTTTATATGGTTCCATATATTTTTTTTCAACATTTTCTTTTTACTGTAAGACTTTAAAAAAATGTTTGTATTAAAAACAATCTACATGTTTGCATATTTTCAATGGAATAATTACTATGTGTGAATGAAAATGTACTTGAACAATAAACTATTCCATTACCAAAAAAAAAGTGTTCAATTGGTAGGTACTGGTTTATAGAATTCAAATATTTTTTTATTTTATTTTTTATGTACAGCTTTTTAAATATTTTTTTCAGTTTTCTTTCAGATTTTTAATGGCATAATTATGTGGAAATGAGAACATGCAGTGTTAGGTTGGTAAGTACAAGTTTATTATTTTGTTATGCAAGGCTTTTTAAATATTTTTTTATTTTTATTCTTGAATATTTTTTAGATTTTTATTGGATCATAACCACAGTCTGCAGTAATGAGAAGATGCTTGAACAATAACCTCCACCCATTAAAAGTGTTAGCTTGGTAAGTACTGGTGTTTACAGTTCAATTTTTTTTTAAATGTATGGCTTTTTTTAAACATTTTATATTTTCTAGATTTTTAATAGAATAATCGCCCTGTGGGAATGAAAACATTATGTCTACACAAAAACAATGTTAAAATGGTACTGGTGTTTTGTTTTTTTTCAATATTTTCTTTTTTCTGTGAGACTTGTATAATATTTTTGTATTAAAAAAAAAATCAAAATATTTTTTAGAACATTTTTAATGGAATAATTAATATGTGGGACTTAAAACATTGTTGAACAATAAACTCTTCCTACACACTTTTTTAAAAAAAATTGGTAGGTACTGGTATGTTTAAATTATTGTTGTTTTTTCAATATTTCCTTTTTTTCTGACAGACTTCAAAATTTTTTTTTATTAAACATTCACATTTTTGGGGGGGGAATATTTTTAATGGAATAATTACCATGTGGGAATGAATACATACTTGAACAATAAACTCTTCCAGTATAATAAAAAAAAAAAAAAAAAAAAAAGTGTTCAATTAGTAGGTAATGGTTTATAGAATTCAAAATATGTTTTTATTATTTTATTTTTTATGTACAGCTTTAAAGAAAAAGAAAAAAATCAGATTTTTAATGGAATAATTATGTGCAAATTAAAACAAGCCTAAACAATAACCTCTTCTCATACAAACAAAAGTGTTAAACTGGTCATTACTGGCTTATATTCAATTTTTTTTTTTGTCGTTTAATAAAAAAAATGTCAAATATTTAAATGATAAAAAAATCTGAATATTTGTTTAGTGGAAAAATTAATCACATTTTTTTTTTGCATATTTTCAATTGAATAATTACTATGTGGGAATGAATACGTACTTGAACAATAAACTCTTCCACTATAAAAAAAAAAAAAAAGTGTTCTAAAAACTGGTTTATAGAATTCAAAATATGTTTTTATTATTTTATTTTTTATGTACAACTTTTTTAATATATTTTTTTTCAGATTTTTAATGGAATAATTATGTGCAAATGAAAACAAGCCTGAACAATAAACTCTTCCTACACAATTTTTTTTTTTTCATTGGTAGGTACTGGTATGTTTAAATTGTTGTTGTTTTTTTTTTCAATATTTCCTTTTTCCTGACAGACTTCAATTTTTTTTGTATTAAACAACATTTATTTTTTTGGCATATCTGAATATTTGTTTAGTGGAACAATTAATAAAAAATGTTTTGCATATTTTCAATGGAATAATTACTATGTGGGAATGAATATGTACTTGAACAATAAACTCTTCCACTATAAAAAAAAAAAAGAAAAAAAAGTGTTCAATTAGTAAGTACTGGTTTATAAAATTCAAAATGTTTTCATTATTTTATTTTTTATGTACAGCTTTTTTAATATTTTTTTTTCAGATTTTTAATGGAATAATTACGTGCAAATAAAAACAATCCTGAACAATAAACTCTTCCTACACAATTTTTTTTTTAAATTGGTAGGTACTGGTATCTTTAAATTGTTGTTGTTTTTTTTCCATATTTCCTTTTTTCTGACAGACTTCAATTTTTTTTTGTATTAAACATCAACTTTTTTTTTTGTGCATATTTTCAATGGAATAATTACTATGTGGGAATGAATACGTACTTGAACAATAAACTATTCCACTATAAAAAATTTAAAAAAAAAAAAAAGTGTTCAATTAGTTAGGTACTGGTTTATAGAATTCAAATATGTTTTTATTATTTTATTTTTTTTATGTACAGCTTTTTTTATTTTATTTTTCAGATTTTTAATGGAATAATTATGTGCAAATGAAAACAAGCCTAAACAATAACCTCTTCCCATACAAACAAAAGTGTTAAACTGGTCATTACTGGCTTATATTCAAATTTTTTATTTTTTTTTGTCGTTTTAATAAAAAAAAATCTAATATTTTAATTATAAAAAAATCTGAATATTTGTTTAGTGGAACAATTAATAAAAAATGTTTTGCATATTTTCAATGGAATAATTACTATGTGGGAATGAATACGTACTTGAACAATAAACTCTTACACTATAAAAAAAAAAAAAAAAAAAAAAAAGTGTTCTAAAACTGGTTTATAGAATTCAAAATATGTTTTTATTATTTTATTTTTTATGTATAGCTTTTTTAATATTTTTTTTTTCAGAATTTTAATGGAATAATTGTGTGCAAATGAAAACAATCCTGAACAATAAACTCTTCCTACACAATTGTTTTTTAATTGGTAGGTACTGGTATGTTTAAATTGTTTTTGTTTTTTCAATATTTCCTTTTTTCTGACAGACTTCAATTTTTTTTTGTATTAAACATCAACATTTTTTTTGTGTGCATATTTTCAATGGAATAATTACTATGTGGAATGAATACGTTGAACAATAAACTCTTTGACTATAAAAAATAAAAATAAAATAAGTGTTCAAATAGTAGGTACTGGTTTATAGAATTCAAATATGTTTTTATTATTTTATTGTTTATGTACAGCTTTTTTAATATATTTTTTTTTTCTTCAGATTTTTAATGGAATAATTACGTTCAAACGAAAACAAGCCTGAACAATAAACTCTTCCTACACAATTTTTTTTTTTTAATTGGTAGGTACTGGTATGTTTAAATTAAATTTTTTTTCAATATTTCCTTTTTTCTGACTGACTTCATTTTTTTTTGTATTAAACATCAAAAAAAAATTTTTTGCATATTTTCAATGGAATAATTACTATGTGGGAATGAATACGTACTTGAACAATAAACTCGTCCACTATATATATATATATATATATATATATATATATATATATATATAAAAAAAAAGTGTTCAATTAGTAGGTACTGGTTTATAGAATTCAAATATGTTTTTATTATTTTATTTTTTATGTACAGCTTTTTTAATTTATATATTTTTTTCAGATTTTTAATGGAATAATTACGTGCAAATGAAAACAAGCCTGAACAATAAACTCTTCCTACACAATTTTTTAAAAAATTGGTAGGTTCTGGTATGTTTGAATTTAATTTTTTTTCAATATTTCCTTTTTTCTGACAGACTTCTTTTTTTTTGTATTAAACATAAAAACTTTTTTTTTGCATATTTTCAATGAAATAATTACTATGTGGGAATGAATACGTACTTGAACAATAAACTCTTCCACTATAAAAAATAAAAAATAAATAAAGTGTTCATTTAGTAGGTACTGGTTTATAGAATTCAAATATGTTTTTATTATTTTATTTTTTATGTACAGCTTTTTTAATATATATATTTTTTTCAGATTTTTAATGGAATAATTACGTGCAAATGAAAACACGCCTGAACAATAAACTCTTCCTACACAATTTTTTTTTTAATTGGTAGGTACTGGTATGTTTAAATTTTTTTTTTTTTCAATATTTCCTTTTTTCTGACAGACTTCTTTTTTTTTTGTATTAAACATAAAAAAAATGTTTTGCATATTTTCAATGGAATAATTACTATGTGGGAATGAATACGTACTTGAACAATAAACTCGTCCACTATATATATATATATAAAAAAAAAGTGTTCAATTAGTAGGTACTGGTTTATAGAATTCAAATATGTTTTTATTATTTTATTTTTTATGTATAGCCTTTTTAATATGTTTTTTTTTCATATTTTTAATGGAATAATTACGTGCAAATGAAAACAAGCCTGAACAATAAACTCTTCCTACACAATTTTTTAAAAGATTGGTAGGTACTGGTATGTTTAAATTTAAAAAATTTTCAATATTTCCTTTTTTCTGACAGACTTCTTTTTTTTTGTATTAAACATAAAAAAAAAAAGTTTGCATATTTTCAATGAAATAATTACTATGTGGGAATGAATACGTACTTGAACAATAAACTCGTCCACTATATATAATTTTAAAAAAATTAATTACAAAAAAAAGTGTTCAATTAGTAGGTACTGGTTTATAGAATTCAAATATGTTTTTATTATTTTATTTTTTATGTACAGCTTTTTTAATATATATATTTTTTCAGATTTTTAATGGAATAATTACGTGCAAATGAAAACAAGCCTGAACAATAAACTCTTCCTACACAATTTTTAAAAAAATTGGTAGGTACTGGTATGTTTAAATTTAATTTTTTTTCAATATTTCCTTTTTTCTGACAGACTTAATTTTTTTTTTGTATTAAACATCAAAAAAAATGTTTTGCATATTTTCAATGAAATAATTACTATGTGGGAATGAATACGTACTTGAACAATAAACTCGTCCACTATATATAATTTTTTTTAAATTAATAAAAATAAAATAAGTGTTCAATTAGGAGGTACTGGTTTATAGAATTCAAATATGTTTTTATTACTTTATTTTTTATGTACAGCTTTTTTAATATATATTTTTTTCAGATTTTTAATGGAATAATTACGTGCAAATGAAAACAAGCCTGAACAATAAACTCTTCCTACACAATTTTTTTAAAAATTGGTAGGTACTGGTATGTTTAAATTTAATTTTTTTTCAATATTTCATTTTTTCTGACAGACTTCATTTTTTTTTGTGCATATTTTCAATGAAATAATTACTATGTGGGAATGAATACGTACTTGAACAATAAACTCGTCCACTATATATAATTTTTAAAAAATTAATAAATAAAAAAAGTGTTCAATTATTAGGTACTGGCTTATAGAATTCAAATATGTTTTTATTATTTAATTTTTTATGTACAGCTTTTTTAATATATATATTTTTTCAGATTTTTAATGGAATAATTACGTGCAAATGAAAACAAGCCTGAACAATAAACTCTTCCTACACAGTTTTTAAAATATTGAAAAACAATGTTTAAATTTAATTTTTTTTCAATATTTCCTTTTTTCTGACAGACTTCATTTTTTTTTTTGCATATTTTCAATGGAATAATTACTATGTGGAATGAATACGTTGAACAATAAACTCTTTGACCATAAAAAATAAAAATAAAATAAGTGTTCAATTAGTAGGTACTGGTTTATAGAATTCAAATTTGTTTTTATTATTTTATTTTTTATGTACAGCTTTTTTTTTTCTTTTTTTTTCAGATTTTTAATGGAATAATTACGTGCAAATGAAAACAAGCCTGAACAATAAACTCTTCCTACTTGAACAATAAACTCTTCCACTATAAAAAAAAATAATAATAATAATAAAGTGTTCAATTAGTAGGTACTGGTTTATAGAATTCAAATTTGTTTTTATTATTTAATTTTTTATGTACAGCTTTTTTTTTTCTTTTTTTTTTCAGATTTTTAATGGAATAATTATGTGCAAATGAAAACAAGCCTGAACAATAAACTCTTCCTACACAATTTTTTAAAAAATTGGTAGGTACTGGTATGTTTAAATTTAAAATGTTTTCAATATTTCCTTTTTTCTGACAGACTTCTTTTTTTTTTGTATTAAACATAAAAACATTTTTTTTGCATATTTTCAATGAAATAATTACTATGTGGAATGAATACGTACTTGAACAATAAACTCGTCCACTATATATAAAAAAAATTAAATAAAACTTAAAAAAAAGTGTTCAATTAGAACTACTGGTTTATAGAATTCAAATATGTTTTTATTATTTTATTTTTTATGTACAGCTTTTTTAATATATATATTTTTTCAGATTTTTAATGGAATAATTATGTGCAAATGAAAACACGCCTGAACAATAAACTCTTCCTACACAATTTTTTAAAAAATTGGTAGGTACTGGTATGTTTAAATTTAATTTTTTTTCAATATTTCCTTTTTTCTGACAGACTTCTTTTTTTTTGTATTAAACATAAAAAAAAAAAGTTTGCATATTTTCAATGAAATAATTACTATGTGGGAATGAATACGTACTTGAACAATAAACTCGTCCACTATATATAATTTTAAAAAAATTAATTACAAAAAAAAGTGTTCAATTAGTAGGTACTGGTTTATAGAATTCAAATATGTTTTTATTTTATTTTATTTTTTATGTACAGCTTTTTTAATATATATTTTGTTTCCATATTTTTAATGGAATAATTACGTGCAAATGAAAACAAGCCTGAACAATAAACTCTTCCTACACAATTTTTTTTTTAAATTGGTAGGTACTGGTATGTTTAAATTTAATTTTTTTTCAATATTTCCTTTTTTCTGACAGACTTCTTTTTTTTTTTGTATTAAACATAAAAAAAAATGTTTTGCATATTTTCAATGAAATAATTACTATGTGGGAATGAATACGTTGAACAATAAACTCTTCCACTATAAAAAAAATAAAAAATAAATAAAGTGTTCATTTAGTAGGTACTGGTTTATAGAATTCAAATACTGTATGTTTTTATTATTTTATTTTTTATGTACAGCTTTTTTAATATATATATTTTTTTCATATTTTTAATGGAATAATTACGTGCAAATGAAAACAAGCCTGAAAAATAAACTCTTCCTACACAATTTTTTTTTAAATTGGTAGGTACTGGTATGTTTAAATTACATTTTTTTTTCAATATTTCCTTTTTTCTGACAGACTTCATTTTTTTTTTGTATTAAACATAAAAAAAAATGTTTTGCATATTTTCAATGAAATAATTACTATGTGGGAATGAATACGTACTTGAACAATAAACTCTACCACTATAAAAAAATATATATAATAATAAAGTGTTTAATTAGTAGGTACTGGTTTATAGAATTCAAATTTGTTTTTATTATTTAATTTTTTATGTACAGCTTTTTTTTTTCTTTTTTTTTCCAGATTTTTAATGGAATAATTACGTGCAAATGAAAACAAGCCTGAACAATAAACTCTTCCCATACAAACAAAAATGGTCATTACTGGTTTATATTCAAACATATTTTTTAGTCGTTTTAATTAAAAATAATTATTATATGTTATTTTAATGATTAAAAAAAATCGGAATATTTGTTTAATGGAACGATTTAACAACGGTCGTGGAAAGTGCTTGGACAAAAACCCTGACGCCTGCAGAAAAGAAGAACATTTAAAGAAAGAAGTGCTCCTAAAAAGATGTTTCCTTGCAAAAACAAAACAAAAACCACTTCCTGTGGCTGAAATCTGGCATGAAAAAGAGCAAAGCACCAGTCCCCTGCCCTCCCAGCGGCGCCCGTAACGCCACGTAACAGGCCTGTTAATTCCACGGCCCACCCGCTAGTCCCTCTCTCATAAGCACGCCTCTAATGAACGTCTTTAATGGGCCGGTTGCCGCCCGCCCGCCACATTAAAAGCTCGCTCACAACACTCTGCAATCTCAGCGCTGGTCAAACGAGGGAGTTAACGACCCAGCGGGGACACGTCGCTTTATGTATTTACTTGGAATAACACCCCTGGGTGTGACCTCTGACCTCCGTGATCAGGAGCAGCAGCAGGGAGAAGATGGGGTGTGACGAAGACTGTTGGCCTTCATCACATCTTATTGGTGGAAACAAAGCGTGTATAGTCCTGTACAAAAAACATGATTAAGTTGAGGATGGGGATCGAACCTGGAACCCTCAAGTTGCTGGCACGGCCACTCTACCAACCGAACCATACCGCCGATGTTAGCCGGCAGCTAACATCCATCCGCAGTGTTTTAGCTACTTCTAAATCACTAATCCTGGCCTCCGTGGCGACAAATAAAGTACGTTTCTTACAAGTAGCATTATCACTGGAGGACGAGGAATAGCTAAACATGCTTCACTACACACCGTAGGAGGATACAATAGCTCACAATGTAAACAAATGCCATGGGTGGATCTACACCTGACATCCACTGTAATGATACCAAGTACAAGAGTGTATCTAGTCGATACTACTATGATTGCACTGATATTGTTTAGCATCACAAAAATCTTTTTTTTTTTTTTTTTTAATTCACATTATGTTTATAAACTCAGGAAATACGTTCCTTTTTACATCCGTCATCATTTGTAAAAAAAAAAAAAAACAACAACAACAAAAAACATGATTAAGTTGATGATGGGGATCGAACCTGGAACCCTCAAGTTGCCGGCACGGCCACTGTACCGACCGAGCCATACCGCCGATGTTAGCCGGCAGCTAACATCCATCCACAGTGTTTCAGCTACTTCTAAATCACTAATCCTGGCCTCCGTGGCGACAAATAAAGTATGTTTCTTGCAAGTAGCGTTATCACTGGAGGACGAGGAATAGCTAAACATGCTTCACTACACACCGTAGGAGGATACAATAGCTCACAATGTAAACAAACGCCATGGGTGGATCTACACCTGACATCCACTGTAATAAAGTATGTTTCTTACAAGTAGCGTTATCACTGGAGGACGAGGAATAGCTAAACATGCTTCACTACACACTGTAGGATACAATAGCTCACAATGTGAACAAATGCCATGGGTAGATCTACACCTGGCATCCACTGTAATGATACCAAGTACAAGAGTGTATCTAGTCGATACTACTATGATTGCATTGATATTGTTTAGCATCACAAAAATCTTTTTTCGTTTAAAAAAAATTCACATTATGTTTACAAACTCAGGGAATACATTCCTTTTCACATCCGTCATCATTTGTAAAAAAAAAAAAACAACAACAACAACAAACATGACTAAGTTGATGATGGGGATCGAACCTGGAACCCTCAAGTTGCTGGCACGGCCACTCTACAAACCGAGTCATACCGCCGATGTTAGCCGGCAGCTCACATCCATCCGCAGTGTTTTAGCTACTTCTAAATCACTAATCCTGGCCTCCATGGCGACAAATAAAGCAAGTTTCTTACAAGTAGCATTATCACTGGAGGACGAGGAATAGCTAAACATGCTTCACTACACACCGTAGGAGGATACAATAGCTCAAAATGTAAACAAATGCCATGGGTGGATCTACACCTGACATCCACTGTAATGATACCAAGTACAAGAGTGTATCTAGTCGATACTACTATGATTATATTGATATTGTTAAACATCAGAAAAATATTTTTCCGTTTTTTAAAAAGTCACATTATGTTTATAAACTCAGAAAATACATTCCTTTTCACATCCGTCATCATTTGGAAAAAAAAACAACAACAAAAAACATGATTAAGTTGACAATGGGGATCGAACCTGGAACCCTCAAGTTGCTGGCACGGCCACTCTACCGACCGAGCCATACCGCCGATGTTAGCCGGCAGCTAACATCCATCCGCAGTGTTTTAGCTACTTCTAAATCACTAATCCTGGCCTCCGTGGCGACAAATAAAGTAAGTTTCTTACAAGTAGCATTATCACTGGAGGACGAGGAATAGCTAAACATGCTTCACTACACACCGTAGGAGGATACAATAGCTCACCGGCGTCACAATGTAAACAAATGCCATGGGTGGATCTACACCCGATATCCACTGTAATGATACCAAGTACAAGAGTGTATTTAGTCGATACTACTATGATTATATTGATATTGTTAAACATCAGAAAAATATTTTTCCATTTTTTTTTAATTCACATTATGTTTATAAACTCAGGAAATACATTCCTTTTCACATCCGTCATCATTTGTAAAAAAAAACATGATTAAGTTGATGGCGGGGATCGAACCTGGAACCCTCAAGTTGCCGACACGGCCACTCTACCGACTGAGCCATGCCGCCGATGTTAGCTCGCAGCTAACATCCATCCGCAGTGTTTCAGCTACTTCTAAATCACTAATCCTGGCCTCCATGGCGACAAATAAAGTAAGTTTCTTACAAGTAGCATTATCACTGGAGGACGAGGAATAGCTAAACATGCTTCACTACACACCGTAGATTACAATAGCTCACAATGTGAACAAATGCCATGGGTAGATCTACACCTGGCATCCACTGTAATGATACCAAGTACAAGAGTGTATCTAGTCGATACTACTATGATTGCATTGATATTGTTTAGCATTACAAAAATCTTTTTTTGTTTTTTTTTTAATTCACATTATGTTTATAAACTCAGGAAATACGTTCCTTTTCACATCCGTCATCATTTAAAAAAAAAAAAAACGACAACAAAAAACATGATTAAGTTGATGATGGGGATCGAACCTGGAACCCTCAAGTTGCCAGCACGGCCACTCTACCGGCCGAGCCATGCCGCCGATGTTAGCCCGCAGCTAACATCCATACGCAGTGTTTTAGCTACTTCTAAATCACTAATCCTGGCCTCCGTGGCGACAAATAAAGTGAGTTTCTTACAAGTAGCTTTATCACTGGAGGACGAGGAATAGCTAAACATGCTTCACTACACACTGTAGGAGGATACAATAGCTCACAATGTAAACAAATGCCATGGGTGGATCTACACCTGATATTCACTGTAATGATACCAAGTACAACAGTGTATCTAGTCGATACTACTATGATTATATTGATATTGTTAAACATCAGAAAAATATTTTTCCGTTTTTTTAAAATTCACATTATGTTTATAAACTCAGGAAATACATTCCTTTTCACATCCGTCATCATTTGTAAAAAGAAACCAACAACAAAAAACATGATTAAGTTGATGATAGGGATCGAACCTGGAACCCTCAAGTTGCCGGCACGGCCACTCTACCAACCGAGCCATACCGCCGATGTTAGCCGGCAGCTAACATCCATACGCAGTGTTTTAGCTACTTCTAAATCACTAATCCTGGCCTCTGTGGCGACAAATAAAGTATGTTTCTTGCAAGTAGCTTTATCACTGGAGGATGAGGAATAGCTAAACATGCTTCACTACACACCGTAGGAGGATACAATAGCTCACAATGTAAACAAATGCCATGGGTGGATCTACACCTGACATCCACTGTAATAAAGTATGTTTCTTACAAGTAGCGTTATCACTGGAGGACGAGGAATAGCTAAACATGCTTCACTACACACCGTAGGAGGATACAATAGCTCACAATGTGAACAAATGCCATGGGTAGATCTACACCTGGCATCCACTGTAATGATACCAAGTACAAGAGTGTATCTAGTCGATACTACTATGATTGCATTGATATTGTTAAACATCAGAAAAATATTTTTTGTTTTTTTTTAAAATTCACATTATGTTTATAAACTCAGGAAATACATTCCTTTTTACATCCGTCATCATTTGTAAAAAAAAAAAAAAACAACAACAAAAAACATGATTAAGTTGATGATGGGGATCGAACCTGGAACCCTCAAGTTGCCGGCACGGCCACTCTACCAACCGAGCCATACCACCGATGTTAGCCGGCAGCTAACATCCATCAGCAGTGTTTCAGCTACTTCTAAATCACTAATCCTGGCCTCCGTGGCGACAAATAAAGTATGTTTCTTACAAGTAGCATTATCACTGGAGGACGAGGAATAGCTAAACATGCTTCACTACACACCGTAGGAGGATACAATAGCTCACCGGTGTCACAATGTAAACAAACGCCATGGGTGGATCTACACCTGACATCCACTGTAATGATACCAAGTACAAGAGTGTATCTAGTCGATACTACTATGATTACATCGATATTGTTTAGCATCAAAATCTTTTAGATCTATTAGACTTTTCACGTTTGTTGTGAGGTCGCTCCATTCCACTCCACTGTTCAACTCAATCAACTGGCGCGCGTCGTTACTGATGAGTCCTTGAACTCACCGTGGTTTGTTTACATGTGCAACTTTCTCCGACGCTGCCACAGAGAGACGTGTTTTATGCCACTCCTCCTTTGTCTCATTTTGTCCACCAAAAGTTGTATACTGTGCGTGAATGCACAACAATGAGCTTTGTTGATGTTATTGACTTGTTGGAGTGCTAATCGGGCATGTTTGGTACCTGCATGACTGCAAGCTAATCAATGCTAACATACTATTGAGGCTAGCTGTATGTACATATTGCATCATTCATTATAACACTTATATAAGACTTTTAAAGTCATTTTGATAGTAGGCTAATATAGCTAATATAGACACTTACATCATGTGTTGCCTTCATTATAACACTTATATAAGACTTTTAAAGTCATTTTGATAGTAGGCTTATATAGACACTTACATCATGTGTTGTCTTCATTATAACACTTATATAAGACTTTTAAAGTCATTTTGATAGTAGGCTAATATAGACACTTACATCATGTGTTGTCTTCATTATAACACTTATATAAGACTTTTAAAGTCATTTTGATAGTAGGCTAATATAGACACTTACATCATGTGTTGTCTTCATTATAACACTTATATAAGACTTTTAAAGTCATTTTGATAGTAGGCTAATATAGACACTTACATCATGTGTTGTCTTCATTATAACACTTATATAAGACTTTTAAAGTCATTTTGATAGTAGGCTAATATAGCTAATATAGACACTTACATCATGTGTTGTCTTCATTATAACACTTATATAAGACTTTTAAAGTCATTTTGATAGTAGGCTAATATAGCTAATATAGACACTTACGTCATGTGTTGTCTTCATTATAACACGTATATAAGACTTTTAAAGTCATTTTGATAGTAGGCTAATATAGCAAATAAAGACACTTACATCATGTGTTGTCTTCATTATAACACTTATATAAGACTTTTAAAGTCATTTTGATAGTAGGCTAATATAGCTAATATAGACACTTACATCATGTGTTGTCTTCATCATAACACTTATATAAGACTTTTAAAGTAATTTTGATAGTAGGCTAATATAGACACTTACATCATGTGTTGCCTTCATTATAACACTTATATAAGACTTTTAAAGTCCTTTTGATAGTAGGCTATTATAGCTAATATAGACACTTACATCATGTGTTGTCTTCATTATAACACTTATATAAGACTTTTAAAGTCATTTTGATAGTAGGCTAATATAGCTAATATAGACACTTACATCATGTGTTGCCTTCATTATAACACTTATATAAGACTTTTAAAGTCATTTTGATAGTAGGCTAATATAACTAATATAGACACTTACGTCATGTGTTGCCTTCATTATAACTTATACAAGGATTTTTAATTTTTTGGGGCTCCAGACAGATTTTTTTTTTGTAATGAAGAAAAACAAAACTAAAAAAAAAGGACCTTTGAATACAATACAATTGGTATTGTAAGAGAAACCATTGCACAGCAGCGTGTGCGTAGACTCTCTGCAGTTGAGTAAACAGACAAGTATGTATGCACTGCAATGACAACAGAGTGAGTGCGTGCAGGACCAAATAGCACGTGCTAATTACACAGAAACACTAGCTGCTCTCCGTCAATTACATTACCCGATGAAATGGCTCTGCATTGAACAATATCAATATCCTGGTAATTTCATTTCAAAGGACAGGCAATTAAAGCGGAATGAGGGTCAATGGAACACCAAGCAGCGTGAAAGCCACTGACTAAAGCACTTCAAAGCCACTGACTAAAGCACCTCAAAGCACGCCAGTGACAAACCACAGCGGCAAAAAGGGAAAAGGCAGAGAGAGAAAAAGACTCTGATTACATTTCACCTGTCAATGACACGCTGCAGGAGCATTATACTACATGTATGACTACATCAGTGTTTCCCACACATTCATTTATGTGTGGCGGCCCGCCACGAAAGAATTACGTCCGCCACAAATAAATAAAAAAAATATTTTATTTTTATTTTTTATTTTATTTTATTATTTTTTTAATTTTATTTTTTTACCAGCTTCTCAGGCAAATCATATAGTTGATGTAGATGCCCATATCGGCTGTTCACATTTACTTTACAAAAGAGAAGTGTAGGATACTTCTCTTGTTGCCTTATTTGTATTTGACCACTACTGTTTTCTGTTTATTTGTTACCGACTGTGGCAGGACACCTCTGCCTCTGTTTCACTTTATGTTGCTGGTAAATAATATGGTTGTAGTAGTAGGCTAAAGTTGAATTATTTAGTATGCGCTAATTAAAGGGGCGGAGCTTTAAGAGACATTTTAGCTTTTATATTTTATAAGATACACTACCGTTCAAAAGTTTGGGGTCACATTGAAATGCCCTTATTTTTGAAGGAAAAGCACTGTACTTTTCAATGAAGATAACTTTAAACTAGTCTTAACTTTAAAGAAATACAGTCTATACATTGCTAATGTGGTAAATGACTATTCTAGCTGCAAATGTCTGGTTTTTGGTGCAATATCTACATAGGTGTATAGAGGCCCATTTCCAGCAACTATCACTCCAGTGTTCTAATGGTACAATGTGTTTGCTCATTGGCTCAGAAGGCTAATTGATGATTAGAAAACCCTTGTGCAATCATGTTCACACATCTGAAAACAGTTTAGCTCGTTACGGAAGCTACAAAACTGACCTTCCTTTGAGCAGATTGAGTTTCTGGAGCATCACATTTGTGGGGTCAATTAAACGCTCAAAATGGCCAGAAAAAGAGAACTTTCATCTGAAAATCGACAGTCTATTCTTGTTCTTAGAAATGAAGGCTATTCCACAAAATTGTTTGGGTGACCCCAAACTTTTGAACGGTAGTGTATGTGTATGTGTTTGCACGACTAGATGTACGACTACATGTATGTGTACGTGTTTGCACGACTAGATATATGACTACATGTATGTGTACTTGTTTGCACGACTAGATGTACGACTACATGTATGTGTATGTGTTTGCACCACAAGATGTATGACTACATGTATGTGTATGTGTTTGCAGGACCTAATGTATGACTACATGTATGTGTATGTGTTTGCACGACTAGATGTATGTGTATGTGTTTGCACGACCTAATGTATGACTACATGTATGTGTATGTGTTTGCACGACTAGATGTATGACTACATGTATGTGTACGTGTTTGCACGACTAGATGTACGACTACATGTATGTGTATGTGTTTGCACGACTAGATGTATGACTATGTGTATGTGTTTGCACGACTAGATGTATGACTATGTGTATGTGTTTGCATGACTAGATGTATGACTAGATGTATGTGTATGTGTTTGCACGACTAGATGTACGTGTATGTGTTTGCACGACTAGATGTACAGTATGTGTATGTGTTTGCACGACTAGATGCACAACTAGATGTATGTGTATGTGTTTGCACGACTAGATGTACAACTAGATGTATGTGTATGTGTTTGCACGACTAGATGTATGACTAGATGTATGTGTATGTGTTTGCAGGACTAGATGTATGACTAGATGTATGTGTTTGCACGACTAGATGTATGACTAGATGTATGTGTATGTGTTTGCAGGACTAGATGTACGTGTATGTGTTTGCAGGACTAGATGTATGTGTATGTGTTTGCAGGACTAGATGTACGTGTATGTGTTTGCAGGACTAGATGTATGTGTATGTGTTTGCAGGACTAGATGTACGTGTATGTGTTTGCAGGACTAGATGTATGTGTATGTGTTTGCAGGACTAGATGTACGTGTATGTGTTTGCAGGACTAGATGTATGTGTATGTGTTTGCAGGACTAGATGTACGTGTATGTGTTTGCAGGACTAGATGTATGTGTATGTGTTTGCAGGACTAGATGTACGTGTATGTGTTTGCAGGACTAGATGTATGTGTATGTGTTTGCAGGACTAGATGTATGTGTATGTGTTTGCAGGACTAGATGTACGTGTATGTGTTTGCAGGACTAGATGTATGTGTATGTGTTTGCAGGACTAGATGTACGTGTATGTGTTTGCAGGACTAGATGTATGTGTATGTGTTTGCATGACTAGATGTATGACTAGATGTATGTGTATGTGTTTGCACGACTAGATGTACGTGTATGTGTTTGCACGACTAGATGTACAGTATGTGTATGTGTTTGCACGACTAGATGCACAACTAGATGTATGTGTATGTGTTTGCACGACTAGATGTACAACTAGATGTATGTGTATGTGTTTGCACGACTAGATGTATGACTAGATGTATGTGTATGTGTTTGCACGACTAGATGTATGACTAGATGTATGTGTTTGCAGGACTAGATGTATGACTAGATGTATGTGTATGTGTTTGCAGGACTAGATGTATGTGTATGTGTTTGCAGGACTAGATGTATGTGTATTTGTTTGCAGGACTAGATGTACGTGTATGTGTTTGCAGGACTAGATGTACGTGTATGTGTTTGCAGGACTAGATGTATGTGTATGTGTTTGCAGGACTAGATGTACGTGTATGTGTTTGCAGGACTAGATGTATGTGTATGTGTTTGCAGGACTAGATGTACG
>NC_084733.1:6013085-6015585 GCF_033978785.1 Entelurus aequoreus | reverse complement strand
GAACATGACATGACAATCAACAATGTCCCCACAAAGAAGGATAAAAACAACTGAAATATTCTTGATTGCTAAAACAAAGAATCCATCCATCCATCCATCTTCTTCCGCGTATCCGAGGTCGGGTCGCGGGGGCTTCTCACCCTATCTTTAATGGAGAGCCCCGCCACCCGGCGGAGGAAACTCATTTCGGCCGCTTGTACTCGTGATCTTGTCCTTTCGGTCATAACCCAAAGCTTATGACCATAAGTGAGGATGGGAACGTAGATCAACCGGTAAATTGAGAGCGTTGCCTTCCGGCTCAGCTCCTTCTTCACCACAACGGATCGATACAGCGTCCGCATTACTGAAGACGCCGCACCGATCCGCCTGTCGATCTCACGATCCAATATTCCCTCACTCGTGAACAAGACTCCGAGGTACTTGAACTCCTCCACTTGGGGCAGGGTCTCCTCCCCAACCCGGAGATGGCACTCCACCCTTTTCCGGGCGAGAACCATGGACTCGGACTTGGAGGTGCTGATTACCATCCTAGTCGCTTTACACTCGGCTGTGAACCGATCCAGTGAGAGCTGAAGATCCTGGCCAGATGAAGTCATCAGGACCACTTCATCTGCAAAAAACAGAGACCTAATCCTTCAGCCACCAAACCAGATCCCCTCAACGCCTTGACTGCGCCTAGAAATTCTGTCCATAAAGGTTATGAACAGAATCTGTGACAAAGGGCAGCCTTGGCGGAGTCCAACCCTCACTGGAAACGTGTCCGACTTACTGCCGGCAATGCGGACCAAGCTCTGACACTGATCATACAGGGAGCGGACCGCCACAATAAGACAGTCTGTTACCCCATACTCTCTGAGCACGGTCGAATGCCTTCTCCAAGTCCACAAAGCACATGTAGACTGGTTTGGCAAACTCCCATGCACCCTCAAGGACCCTGCCCAGAGTATAGAGCTGGTCCACAGTTCCACGACCAGGACGAAAACCACACTGTTCCTCCTGAATCCGAGGTTCGACTATCCGGCGTAGCCTCCTCTCCAGTACACCTGAATAGACCTTACTGGGAAGGCTGAGGAGTGTGATCCCAAAACAAAGTAGATGCTGGGAAATATCGCTCAAAGGAAGACATAAAACTGCTACAGGAAAATACCCAAAAAAAAGAGAAAAAGCCACCAAAATAGGAGCGCAAGACAAGAACTAAAACACTACACACAGGAA
Organism: Entelurus aequoreus; assembly: GCF_033978785.1. Classification (NCBI taxonomy): domain Eukaryota; kingdom Metazoa; phylum Chordata; class Actinopteri; order Syngnathiformes; family Syngnathidae; genus Entelurus; species Entelurus aequoreus. The sequence goes on along the minus strand of NC_084733.1, from coordinate 6,014,370 downwards.
AACGGCAAAAAAGTCCAAATAAGTCAGGGTGTGATGTGACAGGTGGTGACAGTACACCTACTTAGAGACAAGAGCTATATTGATGAATGCATGGTTATGCTTTAAAGTCATACCCAACAATTGCGACAACGACTTTTTACTGTCAACTGAGTTTTGTTTTTTAACGATTTCTGCTGGTGGTGTGCCTCCGCATTTTTTCAATGCAAAAAATGTGCCTTGGCTCAAAAAAGGTTGAAAAACACTGGTCTATCCTACCCTAAGGTGAGTTTTTTTCACTGAGTCATTTCTCTTGATTAACCCTTTAACATTCCACACAATACAATATGTGATATTGGATTAAAACTGGTACGGGCCCGAGGTTTGGGGGCAAAACTGTACAGGTAAAAAGGTGTCTAATGCTTGAACCAAAAATAAACAAAAGGTGAGTGCCCCTAAGAAAAGGCATTGAAGCTTAGAGAAGGCTATGTAGAATGAAACTAAAACTGGACTGGCTACAAAGGAGAGAAAAAAAACAGAATGCTGGACGACAGCAAAGACTTACTGTGGACAATCAACAATGTCCCCACAAAGAAGGATAAAAACAACTGAAATATTCTTGATTGCTAAAACAAAGTAGAAATATCGCTCAAAGGAACTGCTACAGGAAAAATACCCCCAAAAAAGGGAAAAAGCCACCAAAATAGGAGTGCAAGACAAGAACTAAAACACTACACACGGGAAAACAGCAAAAAAGTCCAAATAAGTCAGGGTGTGATGTGACAGGTGGTGACAGTACACCTACTTTGAGACAAGAGCTATATTGATGCATGCTTGGTTATGCTTTAAAGGCCTACTGAAAGCCACTACTAGCGACCACGCAGTCTGATAGTTTATACATCAATGATGAAATCTTAACATTGCAACACATGCCAATACGGCCGGGTTAACTTATAAAGTGACATTTTAAATTTCCCGCTAAACTTCCGGTTGAAAACTCCTTTGGATGATGACGTATGCGCGTGACGTAGCCAGTTTAACAGAGGTATGGCTCCCCCATTGAAGCCAATACGAAATAGCTCTGTTTTCATCTCATAATTCCACAGTATTCTGGACATCTGCGTTGGTGAATCTGTTGCAATTTGTTCATTGCATTATGGAGAAAGAAGCTGAGCAAGCAAAGAAGAAAGTTGTCGGTGCGAAGCTGATATTTTGCGAGGGAAGTCAGCAACACAACACAGCCGGTGTTTCATTGTTTACGAAGAACTCGGACAACAGAGACTCTTACCAGGAGGACTTTGACTTCGAT
>NC_084733.1:5910585-6008085 GCF_033978785.1 Entelurus aequoreus | reverse complement strand
ACTCTGTGACGTCTCTGTGCCCTGACGTGTCTACATGCAAGAAGATCCCCTGCTGGTCTCCCAATGGACTGGACTCTCACATGAAGTCTGGACCCAGGATGGACCACTCCTTATGCATCAGTCTGTGACGTCTCTGCGCCCCGACGTGTCTCTATTCAATATGATCCCCTGCTGGTCTCCCAATGGACTGGACTCTCACATGAAGTCAGGACCCAGGATGGACCAGTTCTTATGCATCAGTCAGTGATGTCTCTGCGCCCCGACGTGTCTCTATTCAATATGATCCCCTGCTGGTCTCCCAATGGACTGGACTCTCACATGAAGTCAGGACCCAGGATGGACCAGTTCTTATGCATCAGTCGGTGACGTCTCTGCGCCCCGACGTGTCTCTATTCAATATGCTCCCCTGCTGGTCTCCCAATGGACTGGACCCTCACATGAAGTCAGGACCCAGGATGGACCACTCCTTATGCATCAGTCTGTGACATCTCTGCGCCCCGACGTGCCTACGGTACATGCAAGAAGATCCCCTGCTGGTCTCCCAATCGACTGGACTCGCGTTAGTAACCCCCGAATCATCAAGAGTGAGAGACTCAGAACTCAAGAACTCCCGGCTGGTCCCCTCCGTCGTGGCTCCTACCCCTCAGGATAGCAGCCAGCTTACATTACACCCGGCGAAGGTCGGACCCGTGTGTCCCGTGCACGTCTTCTGGGAACATCTTCCTTGGCTCAGCCAAGCGTACATGACACCCGCAGCAAGGACGCTCCGCGGAGCGGTGAGTACACGGTGCGGTGAAGGGTTAAGCGAGCACCTCTGATGGAAACGTGTTTCTTCAGGCATTTTACAGGCAACTTAACTGCCCTGGAGTGTGTTTATACCAGCAAACATGCACACACACACACAACAAACTCAATGTTGTGACTCAAGGGTAAAAACGCACATCATTATCTATGCCTGAATTATCCTCTTGCCGCTACACTTTACCATTTCATGGGTGATATTACAAGACATTAAAGTGCTGATTGTGGCCATTATAGATATGATTATAAGGCTTCTGCGATAATCACAGGTGAGGGGAGACAACTGGTTCACACTCCCAGACACCGAGGGTGCAGAGTCCAGCAAGTGTACTTACAGCCGGAGCTTCAATTGTGCATGAGAGAGAGATTGGCGGGAGAAGGAATGAGGAAAAAAAGAGGTTCAAGCAAGGTCAGCGGTGTGATCATTAGGAGGTCAGCGTGAGGAAAGGTGACCAGCTGAGAAGATGAGTGCAGCTTGACAAACTCTCTGGAGACGTAACCACGGAGTGATGGGAGACCGGAGGCAAGGTAAGGGGGGTGTGGGGGGGGTTACCACTCAAGCAAATCCAGCAGTGAGAAGGTGAGCACCCTTCCCCCTGTCGATTGAAGAAAATAAACTTTATTGCCTGGAAAGAGGAAGGGGCGGTGGTGGGCATGTAAAAACGCATTAAAGCCACGGAGGTGAACAATTAGACAGATGGCCAGGTTTCGGAAAGAGGAGTGAAACGGGATAGAAAAGGAACCTCGGAAAGCATGCAATCTTTTTTTTTATGAGGACCCTGACAACTTGCAGGGGTCTTCAAGGGCGAAAGGAAAGCTGAGTGTGCAGCGACCCAACGTTCATTCTGTACCTCCGACGTAGGGGTCCCTGTACAGTTTTACCCCCGAGCCTCGGGCCCGTACCCAGTTTTTAATCCAATATCACATATTGTGTGGTGTGGAATGTTAAAGGGTTGATCAAGAGAAATGACTCTGAAAAAAAACTCACTTTAGGGTAGGATAGACGGGCGTTTTTCAACCTTTTTTGCGTTGAAAATATCCGGAGGCACACCACCGGCAGAAATCATTAAAAAACGAAACTCAAAGTGTCTACTTGTCTCAAAGTAGGTGTACCTTTTTACCTGTCACATCACACCCTGACTTATTGAGTTGTTTGCTGTCTCCCTGTGTGTAGTGTTTTAGTTCTTGTCTTGCGCTCCTATTTTGGTGGCTTTTTCTCTTATTTTGGTGTTTTCCTGTAGCAGTTTCATGTCTTCCTTTGAGTGATATTTCCCAGCATCTACTTTGTTTTAGCAATCAAGAATATTTCAGTTGTTTTTATCCTTCTTTTATGGGGACACTGTCGATTGTCATGTCATGTTCGGATGTACATTGTGGACGCCGTCTTCGCTCCACAGTAAGTCTTTGCTGTCGTCCAGCATTCTGTTTTTGTTTACTTTGTAGGCAGTTCAGTTTTAGTTTTGTTCTGCATAGACTTCCCTAAGCTTCAATGCCTTTTCTTAGAGGCACTCACCTTTTGTTTATTTTTGGTTTAAGCGTTAGACACCTTTTTACCTGCACCCTGCCTCCCGCTGTTTCCGACATCTACAAAGCAATTAGCTACCGACTGCCACCTACTGATATGGAAGAGTATTACATGGTTACTCTGCCGAGCTCTAGACAGCACCGACACTCAACAACAACACATCATTTGCAGACTATAATTACTGGTTTGCAAAAAATATTTTGGTGATTTAACCCTCAATTCCAACTCATTTGGGTGATTTAACCCTCAATTCCGACTCATTTTGGTGATTTAACCCTCAATTCCGACTCATTTTGGTGATTTAACCCTAATTTCCAACTCATTTTGGTGATTTAACCCTCAATTCTAACTCATTAAGGTGATTGAACCCTCAATTCCAACTCATTTTGGTGATTTAACCCCCAATTCCAACTCATTTTGGTGATGTAACCCCCAATTCCAACTCATTTGGGTGATTTAACCCTCAATTCCGACTCATTTTGGTGATTTAACCCTAATTTCCAACTCATTTTGGTGATTTAACCCTCAATTCTAACTCATTAAGGTGATTGAACCCTCAATTCCAACTCATTTTGGTGATTTAACCCCCAATTCAAACTCATTTTGGTTATTTAACCCCCAATTCTAAGTCATTTTGGTGATTTAACCCTCAATTCCAACTCATTTGGGTGATTTAACCCTCAATTCAAACTCATTTTGGTGATTTAACCCTCATTTCCAACTCATTTTGGTGATTTAACCCTCAATTCCAACTCATTTTGGTGATGTAACCCCCAATTCCAACTAATTTGGGTGATTTAACCCTCAATTCCGACTCATTTTGGTGATTTAACCCCCAATTCCAACTCATTTTGGTGATGTAACCCCCAATTCCAACTCATTTGGGTGATTTAACCCTCAATTCCGACTCATTTTGGTGATTTAACCCTAATTTCCAACTCATTTTGGTGATTTAACCCTCAATTCTAACTCATTAAGGTGATTGAACCCTCAATTCCAACTCATTTTGGTGATTTAACCCCCAATTCAAACTCATTTTGGTTATTTAACCCCCAATTCTAACTCATTTTGGTGATTTAACCCTCAATTCCAACTCATTTGGGTGATTTAACCCTCAATTCAAACTCATTTTGGTGATTTAACCCTCATTTCCAACTCATTTTGGTGATTTAACCCTCAATTCCAACTCATTTTGGTGATTTGACCCTCAATTCCAACTCATTTGGGTGATTTAACCCTCAATTCCAACTCATTTTGGTGATTTAACCCTCAATTCCAACTCATTTTGGTGATTTAACCCCCAATTCCAACTCATTTTGGTGATTTAACCCTCAATTCCAACTCATTTTGGTGATTTAACCACCAATTCCAACTCATTTTGGTGATTTAACCCCCAATTCCAACTCATTTTGGTGATTTAACCCTCATTTCCAACTCATTTTGGTGATTTAACCCTCAATTTCAACTCATTTTGGTGATTTAACCCTCAATTCCAACTCATTTTGGTGATTTAACCCTCATTTCCAACTCATTTTGGTGGTTTAACCCTCAATTCCAACTCATTTTTGGTGATTTAACCCTCAATTCTAACTCATTTAGGTGATTTAACCCTCAATTCCAACTCATTTTGGTGATGTAACCCCCAATTCCAACTCATTTGGGTGATTTAACCCTCAATTCCAACTCATTTTGGTGATTGAACCCTCAATTCCAACTCATTTTGGTGGTTTAACCCTCAATTCCAACTCATTTTTGGTGATTTAACCCTCAATTCTAACTCATTTAGGTGATTTAACCCTCAATTCCAACTCATTTTGGTGATGTAACCCCCAATTCCAACTCATTTGGGTGATTTAACCCTCAATTCCAACTCATTTTGGTGATTGAACCCTCAATTCCAACTCATTTTGGTGATTTAACCCTCAATTCCAACTCATTCCAACAGCTCTAGGCAGCACTGACACTCAAACACAACACATCATTTACAGACTATAATTTCTGGTTTGCAAAAAATATTTTTAACCCATGTAGGTGAAATTAGATCATCTCCCACGGCACACCAGACTGTATCTCACGGCACACGAGTGTGCCGCGGCACAGTGGTTGAAAAACACTGCGATAGACTTTATCCCATAATGTGTGGTTGCACTGCAGATACAAAAAAAGGTCCACAAAGAATAGGGTAAAACACAAAAAACAAGAAGGACATAAAATACATTACAGCTACAAAAGTTAAACACTTCAAAAAACAAACAAAAATGAGCACTAAATGATTGCTGTAGTACATTTTAATCTGTCGTCATGCACCTCAATCACTTTATTATTTAATATGGAGAGGCCTCTTATATCAGTGGTCCCCAACCACAGGTCCGCGGACCGATTGGTACCGGGCCGCACAAGAATTTAAAAAAAAAAAAAGTTTTTTTGTATTTTTTTTGTATTTTTTTATTAAATCAACATAAAAAATATATATATACATTAGAGATGCACGGTTAGCGGGTACACCCGCGGAGTCCGCGGGTAAACCGCGGGTCGGGCGGTTGTATGACGAAAAAAAATTGATTTTAAATAGATCCGGGCGGGTGGCGGTTGAACCAATTCAGAAAAAAAATACATAGCTAAATGTTGTTACCCGTGTGAATGATCGAGGGCGAGTTCTTTGTTTCTTTAGGTGGGTTTATTGTAGGCTGCCAACAAACCAGGAAGTCACACCCGTGCAGGCTGCAAACGCCGTGGCCGTGCAAACATGACCTCCACAACATGCCGTGAGCACTTTGCTGGTATGAGAACGTGAGGCGGGATTGTTGGGAGGGGGTGTGGCGCACCACATGTGAGTAGAAGGGTGACACGGTGGTCACTGCTGAGTAGATAGATGGCGTAAGAGCAGTGTGTGTGTTTGGGGGGGGGGGGGGGGGGGGCTCTAATACAATTATAACTGGGGCCATCCAATCCAATAAAATGAAGAGGTATTAGAGCAGGGGGAGACCCGTCCTGTTCAATAAGACAGTGGACCACTCTACTAACTCCTAAAACACACACACATACACACTCTGCACACTTAGCTGACCTCTTTAATAGCACAGCAGCCAGCCCCTAATGGACGCAAGCAAGTGGAACGGCCAAATAATACACTGTCTTAATGCACTAGGCTCAATCTCATCCCCTAATCCTTCTGGACCACTCACATTTCACCCTCCCCTTTCTCCATCTTGCCTCACCTCTGCTGCCCCCTTTGGCTAGCGTTATAGATCACCTACGGAGGGCCAACACTTAAGAAATCAAAAGCGACCCCTCCCAATCACACCAACACTCGCACGGGGACACTGATCGAGAAGGACAAAGGTATACTAGTCCGGTCCGCCCGGTCAGAGCTTGGTCTGCATGGCCGGCACTTAATCGGACTCGTTTCCAGTGGGGGTTAGAATCCTCCCGGGATTTACTTTGTCACAGGTTCTGTTTGTAACTTTTAAGGACAGAATTTCTAGGCGTTGAGGGGATCCGGTTTGGTGGCTGCAAGATTCAATCTCTGATTTTTGCAGATGATGTGGTTTTACTGGCTTCTTCTGGCCAGGATCTTCAGCTCTTACTGGTAGTTAGCAGGCGAGTGTTAAGCGACTGGGATGACAATCAGCACGTCCAAGTCTAAGTCTTTGGTGCTCGCCTGGAAAAGGGTGGAGTGCCATCTCTGGGATGGGGACCTGGGTCCGTGTCCTGAGGATTTGCGAAATTTAGTCCTACTCTCAAACTTAAGAATAAAAGCTATTTATCAACTTTCTTAAGTCTAAGAATCACTCCTACTCTTGGGGCGGCATGGCGTAGTGGGTAGAGCGCCCGTGTCAGCAACCTGGGGGTTGCAGGTTCACTCCCCGCATCTTACCATGCCGTTGTGTCCTTGGGCAGGACACTTCACCCTTGCCCTCGGTGCTGCTCACACCGGTGAATGAATGTTGAATGAATGATAGGTGGTGGTCGGAGGGGCCGTAGGCGCAAATTGGCAGCCACGCTTCCGTCAGTCTACCCCAGGGCAGGTGTGGCTATGAAAGTAGCTTACCACCACCAGGTGTGAATGAATGATGGGTTTTTAACATATAAAGCGACTTTGGATACTTAGAAAAGCGCTATATAAATCCCAGGTATTATTATTATTATTACTCTCCACGATATTTAAGAGACCTTCAGAGGTGTCCTAAGTGGTTAGGAGTTGCCAGCAGGGGGTGGCACTGAGGCGAGAGAGACGTGCGCGAACGTTCAGGGAGCGGAAGGATGTCCTGGCTTTGTTTGATGACGAGCAGCTGATCAAACGGTATCGTTTAGACAGAGCGGGTATTATTTTTGTCACAGATTTAATAAGGGGCGTCATCTCATCAGCAACATCACGCAGCAGAGCTTTCCCAGCAGAACTAAAGGTCATCACAATGCTTCGATATCTAAGTAATGAATTGGAAAGAAAAGGAAACATTTATTTTTGATTCATTGCCAATATTGTTTGTTTGTTTTGTATTATTTCGTAGTTTATTGTCAAAATATGCACTCCCATTGTCCACTTAAATATTTCTAAGATATTTCTTTATTCTTAGACAAGGGATTCCCTTCCGTGATTGGTCATTTCTATGGACACAGAAATGACGTCACCTAAAATTCCGTTTACGGCACATAGTAATGTCGTATTTCAGCTCTGGGTGTGACACTTAAGATTCAGTCCTACACTCTCGCTGAAAGTGTGAGTAAGACGCTTGATAACTAACTTTTAAGTGCAGCTTTCAGCGAATCATTTCTTTACTCATTAGTCAACTCTTAGCAGACTTCTTAGGAGTAATTCTAAAAAGCTTGATAAATACGGCCCCAGATCTTTCCTCAAGTGAAGGAGTTCCGGTACCTCAGAGTCTTGTTCGCGAGTGATGAAAGAATCGATCGTGAGATCGACAGGCCATTCTGGACAAAAAAAGTCCAAACTGTTGTCCCAGAGAACCCCTGCCTGGAGGTCTGTCCCAAACCTCATAGTGATTTTGCTGAACATCCTAATGGTATAGTGGTTGTTTTCCATCCATCCATCTTCTTCCGCTTATCCGAGGTCGGGTTGCGGGGGCAGCAGGGAAGCCCAGACTTCCTTCTCCCCAGCCACTTCGTCCAGCTCTTCCCGGGGTATTCCAAGGCGTTCACAGGCCAGCCGGGAGACATAGTCTTCCCAACGTGTCCTGAGTCTTCCCCGTGGCCTCCTACTGGTCAGACGTGCCCGAAACAGACGTTCTGGTGGCATCCTGACCAGATGTCCAAACCACCTCATCTGGCTCCTCTCGATGTGGAGGAGCAGTGGCTTTACTTTGAGCTCCTCCCGGATGACAGAGCTTCTCACCCTATCTCTAAGGGAGAGCCCCGCCACCCGGCGGAAGAAGCTCATTTCGGCCGCTTGCACCCGTGACCTTGTCCTTTCGGTCATAACCCAAAGCTCATGACCATAGGTGAGGATGGGAACGTAGATCGACCGGTAAATTGAGAGCTCAGCCGGAACCTTCTTCACCACAACGGATCGATACAGCGTCCGCATTACTGAAGACGCTGCACCGATCCGCCTGTCGATCTCACGATCCACTCTTCCCTCACTCGTGAACAAGACTCCGAGGTACTTGAACTCCTCCACTTGGGGCAAGATCTCCTCCCCAACCCGGAGATGGCACTCCACCCTTTCCCGGGCGAGAACCATGGACTCGGACTTGGAGGTGCTGATTCCCATCCCAGTCGCTTCACACTCGGCTGCGAACCGATCCATAGCTAATTGAGCTGTGCCTAATTGCAAGTCCAAACCGTGAGTTTTGATGACAGCGCCACCTTGTGGCGACACAGTCCAGGTGCATGCATAGTACTTTGCCTGAAGACCTCGGTTCACACCCAAGTAGGTTTAGAGTTAGAATGTTGGCACGAACTTGACGAAAACGTTTGAAGTGGATTCATGAAATCAAACGGCTGTTACTTCCTGTGTCCGAGCAGGTGTGCTGCTCAGGTGTGCTAGTGAAGGAGCCGGGGGGGGAGAGATGGGCACCTTATGAAAGCAATTAGAAAAACCACTTAGAGTGAGCCCCTCTTATTGCTCTGTAGATTAGGACAGGCCTGGAAGGGAGGAAACGCCAAATCTCCCGTGACCTTGTCCGCCACGCTAAATTGGTCATCAGCAAGAGAGTGTTTTATCACCAATGTGTATTTTTAGCAGGAGGAAAGTTCATCATTCATCATCCTGCCACAATTATGACGTGTGCAGAAACCCCAAGCTAACTCTGTCTGCGTCCCCCTCCAAACTCTCGGGCTGAGCTTGACGTCCACTTCCCAAAAATAAAAATCGAACCCAAGCTGTGATCGGTCGGCTTATTTTTAGCACATTATTTACTGTATGTAATCGTTCCTGTTCCTGACTAAACAAAATACACAACGGAGCAAATTGATTGTCTCAGCCAAGACATTTCATAATGCGCAGTGGAACCTCGATTCAAAAACTTAGTTGGTCATTGAACATGGTTCGTAAATAGAAAAAGTTTGTATACTGAAGCAAAGTTCCCTATGAGAAACAATGTAAACATTGACAAAACAAAATGAACGGAGCAAATTGAGTGTCTCAGCAAAGACATTTCATAATGTACAGTGGAACCTCGATGTACAAACTTAATTGGTCATCGAACATGGTTCGTAAATAGAAAAGTTTGTATACTAAAGTAGGGTTCTCTATAAGAAACAATGTAAACATTGACAAAACAAAATGAACGGAGCAAATTGAGTGTCTCAGCAAAGACATTTCATAATGTACAGTGGAAATTCGATGTACAAACTTAATTGGCCATTGGACGTGGTCCTTAAATTAAAAAAAGTTAGTATACTGAAGCAGAGTTCCCTATAAGAAACAATGTAAACATTGACAAAACAAAATGAACGGAGCAAATTGAGTGTCTCAGCGAAGACATTTCCTAATGTACAGTGGAACCCCAATTTACAAACTTAACTGGTCATTGAACATGGTTCGTAAATGAAAAAAGTGTGTATACTGAAGCAGAGTTCCCTATAAAAAACAATGTAAACATTGACAAAACTAAATGAACAGAGCAAATTGAGTGTCTCAGCGAGGAAATTCCATAATGCGCAGTGGAACCTCGATTCAAAAACTTAGTTGGTCATTGAACATGGTTCGTAAATAGAAAAAGTTTGTATACTGAAGCAAAGTTCCCTACGAGAAACAATGTAAACATTGACAAAACAAAATGAACGGAGCAAATTGAGTGTCTCAGCAAAGACATTTCATAATGTACAGTGGAACCTCGATGTACAAACTTAATTGGTCATCGAACATGGTTCCTAAATAGAAAAGTTTGTATACTGAAGTAGGGTTCTCTATAAGAAACAATGTAAACATTGACAAAACAAAATGAACGGAGCAAATTGAGTGTCTCAGCAAAAACATTTCATAATGTACAGTGGAACTTCGATGTACAAACTTAATTGGTCATTGAACATGGTTCTTAAATGGAAACCGTTTGTATACTGAAGCAGAGTTCCCTGTAAGAAACAATGAAAACACTGACGAAACATAATGAATGGAGCAAATTGAGTGTCTCAGCGGAGACATTTCCTAATGTACAGTGGAACCTCGATTAACAAACAGAGTTCCCTATAAGAAACAATGTAAACATTTAGAAAACAAAATTAACGGAAAAAATTGAGTGTCTCAGCGAAGACATTTCATAATGTACAGTGGAACCTCGATGTACAAACTTAACTGGTCAAAGTACATGGTTCGTAAATGAAAAAAGTGTGTATACTGAAGCAGATTTCCCTATAAGAAACAATGTAAACATTGACCAAACAAAATCAACAACAGAGCAAATTGAGTGTCTCAGCGAACACATTCCCTAATGTACAGTGGAACCTCAATTTACAAACTTAATTGGCACTCGAACATCGTTTGTTAATAGAAAAGTTTGTATACCGAAACAACGTTCCCTATGAGAAACAATGTAAACATTGAGAAAACAAAATTAACTGAAAAAAAATTGAGTGTCTCAGCGGAGACATTTCATAATGTACAGTGGAACCTCGATTTACAAACTTAATTGGTCATTGAGCATGGTTCCTAAATAGAAACGTGTGTATACTGAAGCAAAGCTCCCTATAAGAAACAATGTAAACATTGACAAAACAAAATGAACGACAGAGCAAATTGAGTGTCTCAGCGAAGACATTTCATAATGCACAGTGGAACCTCGATTTACAAACTTAATTGACCATGGTTTGTAAATAGAAAAGTGTGTATACTGAAGCAAAGTTCCCTATGAGAAACAATGTAAACATTGAGAAAACAACATGAACGAAAAAAATTGAGTGTCTCAGCGGAGACATTCCCTAATGTACAGTGGAACCTTGATTTAAAAACTTAATTGGCACTCGAATGTGGTTCGTAAATAGAAAAGTTTGTATACTGAAACAAAGTTCCCTATGAGAAACAATGTAAACATTGAGAAAACAAAATGAACGGAAAAAATTGAGTGTCTCAGCGGAGACATTCCCTAATGTACAGTGGAACCTCGATTTACAAACTTAATTGGCACTCGAACATGGTTCGTAATAGAAAAGTTTGTATACTGAAACAAAGTTTCCTATGAGAAACAATGTAAACATTGACAAAACAAAATGAACGGAACAAATTGAGTGTCTCAGCGGAGACATTCCCTAATGTACAGTGGAACCTCGATTTAAAAACTTAATTGGCACGCGAATGTGGTTCGTAAATAGAAAAGTTTGTATACTGAAACAAAGTTCCCTATGAGAAACAATGTAAACATTGAGAAAACAAAATGAACGGAAAAAATTGAGTGTCTCAGCGGAGACATTCCCTAATGTACAGTGGAACCTCGATTTACAAACTTAATTGGCACTCGAACATGGTTCGTAATAGAAAAGTTTGTATACTGAAACAAAGTTTCCTATGAGAAACAATGTAAACATTGACAAAACAAAATGAACGGAACAAATTGAGTGTCTCAGCGGAGACATTTCATAATGTACAGTGGAACCTCGATTTACAAACTTAACTGGTCATTGAGCATGGTTCCTAAATGAGAAAAGTGTGTATACTGAAGCAGATTTCCCTATGAGAAACAATGTAAACATGAATAATGGGTTCCCGCCTTGACAAACGTTCCTATTTTAGTGAAGTTTGTACACTTTGAAGACAATAAAAAGTGCCGTAGATCAAACAAACATAACAAGGGGTAATGGATCAACTTTGTGTGTAGTAAAAAAGTCACAACAACAACAACAACAACAACAACAACAAGAAGCTGTATGCTCTGCTCTGAAGTCACTATGCTGCCCGCTCACTAACTAAACACTAAAATGCTTTAACTTCAACAAGCACATTCCTACAATAATAAACATTTAAAGAGGAGCAGGCAGAGGGAGGACAAAGTTAGCTTCACGTTTCAGTTGTTGACCAAATATAGTCCCGAGGTATTTATACTTCTGCACACACTCGCTAACATGCTGATGGGAAAGTCCTGTGGATGGATGCCCTGGCAAAAAACTGACCTCCAACACACACACACACACACACACACACACACACACACACACACACATACTGGTTATCATTTGGAATGGGGACCAAGTTTTTGATCATGACTTGTGGGGACCACCCTTTCAACAGGTTCGCCGCTCCCAGTCTGTGGAACGCTCTCCCTGACCACCTGAGGGCACCACAGACTGTGGATGCTTTTAAAAAAGGCTTAAAACCCTTCTTTTTAAAAAAAAGCCTTTTTTTTTTTAGATATATGCATACTAGTTTTAGCTATTTGGCTGTTCTAGTTTTTATTTCAATTTATTTTTGTATTATATTTTTATTTTTATTTTTAAATACACAGTAGCACTTTGAGGTTGTTTACTCAATGTAAAGTGTTTTTTACAAATAAAATCTATCACTGAGAGTATTTGGCGAGCGCCGTTTTGTCCTACTAATTTCAGCGATCCTTGAACTCACCGTAGTTTGTTTGCATGCACTACTTCCTCCGATGCTGCCGGGAGAAAGGGTTTTATGCCACTACTCCTTTGTCTCATTTTGTCCACCAAACTTTTTATGCTGTGCGTGAATGCACAAAGGTGAGCTTTTGTTTATGTTATTGACTAGGGGCGGCGGTTGGGAGAGTGGCCGTGCCAGAAACCTGAGGGAGCAGTCTGTGGAACGCTCTCCCTGACCACCTGAGGGCACCACAGACTGTGGATGCTTTTAAAAAAGGCTTAAAAACCCTTCTTTTTAAAAATTAAAAAAAAAGCCTTTTTTTGTTGATATATGCATACTAGTTTTAGCTATTTGGCTGTTCTAGTTTTTATTTTAATTTATTTTTTTATTATCTTTTTATTTTTAAATACACTGTAGCACTTTGAGGTTGTTTACTCAATGTAAAGTGCTTTTTACAAATAAAATCCATCACTAATGAGAGTATTTGGCGAGCGCCGTTTTGTCCTACTAATTTCAGCGATCCTTGAACTCACCGTAGTTCGTTTGCATGCACTACTTCCTCCGATGCCACCGCAGAAAGTGTTTCGTGCCACTACTCCTTTGTCTCATTTTGTCCACCAAACTTTTTATGCTGTCCGTGAATGCACAAAGGTGAGCTTTTGTTGATGTTATTGACTAGGGGCGGCGGTTGGGAGAGTGGCCGTGCCAGAAACCTGAGGGAGACCGGGCTTTCTACTCCGCCGCTCCCAGTCTGTGGAACGCTCTCCCTGACCACCTGAGGGCACCACAGACTGTGGATGCTTTTAAAAAAGGCTTAAAAACACTTCCTTTAAAAAAAAAAAAAAAAAAAAGCCTTTTTTTTTTTAAGATATATGCATACTAGTTTTAGGTATTTGGCTGTTCTAGTTTTTATTTTTATTTATTTTTTATTATCTTTTTATTTTTTTAATACACTGTAGCACTTTTGAGGTTGTTTACTCAATGTAAAGTGCTTTTTACAAATAAAATCTATTATTATTATTATTATTATTATTATTATTATGCTACCTCCGCCACCATGCTTTTTGACTTCAAGCAAGACACTATTATCTTATGTTGCCAGATGTCTGCACTCTCTCTCAGTGGACAGTAAATCTACACTGTAAATTGTACGCTTAAAAAAAAAAAAAATAGCAGCCCAGTTGCCAATATTGTACAGTAAAAATAAAAGTGGTACCAGGTTGTTGTTTTTATTTACAGTAAAGCAATGTAAAAACAACCAATTTTACCGTAAAACTCTTAATGGTTTTTACACCCAATTACTGTAAATTGAAAATTCCTATTTTTAAAAGGCTTAAAAACCCTTCTTTTTAAAAAAAAACAAAAAACTTTTTTTTAGATATATGCATACTAGTTTTAGCTATTTGGTTGTTCTAGTTTTTATTTTTATTTTTATTATCTTTTGTTTTTTTGTTTTTTTGTTTTTTTTAATACACAATTTACTCAATGTAAAATGCTTTTTAAAAATAAAATCTACTATTATTATTATTATTATTATTATTATTATGCTACCTCCGCCACCATGCTTTTTGACTTCAAGCAAGACACTATTATCTTATGTTGCCAGATGTCTGCACTCTCTCTCAGTGGACAGTAAATCTACACTGTAAATTGTACGCTTAAAAAAAAAAATAGCAGCCCAGTTGCCAATATTTTACAGTAAAAATAAAAGTGGTACCAGGTTTTTTTTTTATTTATAGTAAAGCAATGTAAAAACAACCAATTTTACCGTAAAACTCTTAGTGGTTTTTACACCCAATTACTGTAAATTGAAAATTCCTATTTTTAAAAGGCTTAAAAATCTTTCTTTTTTTAAAAAAAAACAACCTTTTTTTTAGATATATGCATACTAGTTTTAGCTATTTGGCTGTTCTAGTTTTTATTTTTATTTATTTTTTTATTACCTTTTTATTTTTATTTGTTTTATTTTTTTTTAATACACTGTAGCACTTTGAGGTTGTTTACTCAATGTAAAATGCTTTTTAAAAATAAAATCTATTATTATTATTATTATTATTATTATTATTACGCTACCTCCGCCACCATGCTTTTTTGACTTCAAGCAAGACACTATTATCTTATGTTGCCAGATGTCTGCACTCTCTCTCAGTGGACAGTAAATCTACACTGTAAATTGTACGCTTAAAAAAAAAAATAGCAGCCCAGTTGCCAATATTTTACAGTAAAAATAAAAGTGGTACCAGTTTTTTTTTTTTATTTACAGTAAAGCAATGTAAAAACAACCAATTTTACCGTAAAACTCTTAGTGGTTTTTACACCCAATTACTGTAAATTGAAAATTCCTATTTTTAAAAGGCTTAAAAACCCTTCTTTTAAAAAATAAAAAAAATTTTTTTTAGATATATGCATACTAGTTTTAGCTATTTGGTTGTTCTAGTTTTTATTTTTATTTTTATTATCTTTTGTTTTTAATTTTTATATTTTTTTTAATACACAATTTACTAAATGTAAAATGCTTTTTAAAAATAAAATCTATTATTATGTATTATGTAAAAACAACCAATTTTACCGTAAAACTCTTAGTGGTAAATTGAAAATTCCTATTTTTAAAAGGCTTAAAAACCCTTCTTTATAAAAAAAAATTATAATAATTAGATATATGCATACTAGTTTTAGCTATTTGGCTGTTCTAGTTTTTATTTTTATTTTTTTATTTTTTTATTTATTTTATTTTTTTTAATACACTGTAGCACTTTGAGGTTGTTTACTCAATGTAAAGTGCTTTTTTACAAATAAAATATATTATTATTATTATTATAGAGGTCCCTAAAGGTGACTGTGTAAACAGAGCGATGTCCCCATTAAGTAAACATTGCCAGAACACACACACACACACACACACACACACACACACACACACACACACACACACACACTGGACATGCGCACACTGCAATTAATAAGAAGGCAGGTCTCTGGCGAGGAAAAGAAAAGTGCCTGATCAGCACAAACGGGCAGAATATGCAATTTCCTTCAGTTAAGTCTGTATTAAATTGATTTCTTCTTTCTTTCTGACACCCTCCCTCCCTCCCTCCCTCCCTCCCTCCCTCCCTCCATGAGAGCTGGATAATCTACAGGTTTTTTCCTCCCCCTGAAAAGCAACTTACAAATCAAGAGAGTTCCAGTCGGGGCCAGGAGAGGTGAAGGAAGGACAGTGGTAGGGTCTTCCTGAAGCCTTCAGACGCCCGCAGAGGGGAAAAAAGGCCCACGTACTTGCTGACATTTACGTGCACTAAGGCTACAGCGCTGCTTCATTACGCTAATTAATGAAAACACATTCATTAGAAAGCACTCCAATCAGCTAATCACTCACTCCGACCCGACAAGAAGCCGATTGGGGGGGGGGGGGGGGGGGCTGAACACGCTTATTATTTATTTTTCATTCAGTTTAATAACACTTAAAAATGTGTTTAAAGCGCTCATCAAAATGCAAGGCAGCAACTTAAGTGTTTTATATGATGACACTTAAGACTGGATGGCGTGGAGGAATTCATTTAAGTGTTTTATATCCTGACGCAACATTTACTTTCGTGTACGGACTCCAGTTTTATATCCTTATTCTCTCACTTTAATGACTTTTTAAGAAGGCCATGAATAAATATCTTCATTTTTCTATTGATTTATGCACATGTATGCACATTTATTGGCAAAGAGCCGATTGTGCATCCATTGTTTAGTTTTTACTCATATTTAATTAGAAGAAAACTATTTGAAAACTCCAATAAATATATATTTTTATTTTTTTCCTGCAGCTATTATATATACTGTAATATTGCACATGGTAATTGGGATTTGTTATATATATTGTATACATTATATACTGTATATAACATCTAAATATTACATATATGTTATAGATATATCGCTATTATGGTACATTTTTAGTCTACTTTATACATTTTGTTTTCACCCTCTTTTTGTGCCCTTATGTGCATTACCCTTTCCATCCTTACCCTTTCCATCCTTTGTAACGGAGCTACTGTGTGGAACAATTTACCTTGCGGATCATTAAAGTTGTTCTAATGTCTAATACATCAATAATATATGAGGTAAAGCTATATAAAATAAACACTACATGTAATTACCTTAATTTTGTATAGAAAAGTACAATAAAAAAAAATACAACAAATATATAAATGAATTATTTATTAACAATTATATTTGTATTGCACTTTACGAATCTCAAAATGCTAAATGTAATATTCAAATATTTTATTTTATTGAGTAAAACATTTCTCATAAGTCAAAAACTATAAGTTCCAAAAATTATAACCTAATCTAATAAAATAAAAAATAAATATATATATATATATATATATATATATATATATATATATATATATATATAATTAAACAATATAAAATAAAATAAATACAATATATAATTTTTTTGAATTATGCATTTAAATGTTTTTTTCTGGACATGTGCAAAAATGATATAATAATACAAATGAATCCTAAAAAATTATTTAAAAGTCGATATTACAATGACTTGAGTATTGAAGGAGAAAACTTCAGTCTAAAGTCTAAAACTAGAATTTAAGAATTACTGATATCAATAAGTAAATAAAGATGCGTGAAAAAAGATAAAATAAGATATAATGAAGAAATAAGAAAATATATAATACTAATTAAATAATTAATTATAATAAAAATATATTACCAATAAAACAAAATGATATTGGAATAAATACATAAAAAACAGTAATAAAACTGAGCAACCAAAATGTTCTTCAAGTGCAGAAAAATCTTATTATTTCACAAAACTAGTGAATAAAGTAAAGCAGTCAAGTGTGTGCTTGAGAGGGCGGACAGACAGGTCAGAGAGAGAGAGACAGACAGGTCAGAGAGAGAGAGACAGACAGGTCAGAGAGAGAGAGACAGACAGGTCAGAGAGAGAGAGACAGACAGGTCAGAGAGAGAGAGACAGACAGGTCAGAGAGAGAGAGACAGACAGGTCAGAGAGAGAGAGACAGACAGGTCAGAGAGAGAGAGACAGACAGGTCAGAGAGAGAGAGACAGACAGGTCAGAGAGAGAGAGAGACAGACAGGTCAGAGAGAGAGAGAGACAGACAGGTCAGAGAGAGAGAGAGACAGACAGGTCAGAGAGAGAGAGACAGACATGTCAGAGAGAGAGAGACAGGTGAAGAGGGAGACCAGATGAGAAAGAAAAGGAGCTCAGGGGCCCACAGCAAATAGTTCTACACTACAGGACACTTCATTAGGAACAACTCAACTCACTACAACATCCATCCGTCCATTTTTCTACTGCTTGTCCCTATCGGGGTGGCGGGGCTGCTGGAGCTATCTCAGCTATCCAAAATATAATATTTTGTTTTCAGAGAGAGATTTTATTGCACTCTTTATTATTTTTCATCAAGAGCACGTAACACACAGTATTCTCTTCATTCATTTCAATAGTAACACATCTCCCCTCTGGTCAGACCCTCTCTGTCTACACCACACCTGGACCACGTACACTAAACCTACCTTAAACTTCTCAATCTGACCCGCCGGACATTCCCAAATAATGTTTTAAGATGTTTAAGATGTAAAGTGTAGCTGCCATTATGATGTGCACTCATGTTTTCTATCGACCTTCAACTATACTAAGTCTTTACATGCTTGGAATATGCATCATATACTAGTTACTATGGTCATCTAATGAGTTACTATGGTCATCTAATGAGTTACTATGGTCATCTAATTAGTTACTATGGTCATCTAATGAGTTACTAAGGTCATCTAATGAGTTACTATGGTCATCTAAGTAGTTACTATGGTCATCTAATTAGTTACTATGGTCATCAAATAAGTTACTATGGTCATCTAATTAGTTACTATAGTCATCTAATTAGTTACTATGGTCATCTAAGTAGTTACTATGGTCATCTAAGTAGTTACTATGGTCATCTAATGAGTTACTATGGTCATCTAATTAGTTACTATGGTCATCTAATTAATTACTATGATCATCAAATAAGTTACTATGGTCATCTAATTAGTTACTATAGTCATCTAATTAGTTACTATGGTCATCTAAGTAGTTACTATGGTCATCTAAGTAGTTACTTGCATTTTTGTTGTGTTTCGCTTGATTGTAAAAAAAAAAAATCTTAAATTCCATTTCGTTTTTTAAGGCGGTCTGTTTTTAGCTTTCAATCAGAAATTATTGTGAGGTTTTGAGACACGTTTTTGTCTCAAAATCACAGTCGTATCGACTAGATACGCTCCTGTACTTGGTATCATTACAGTGGATGTCAGGCGTTTGTTTACATTGTGACGGCAGTGAGCTGTTGTATCCTCCTACGGTGTGTAGTGAAGCATGTTTAGCTACTCCTCGTCCTCCAGTGATAATGCTACTTGTAAGAAACCCACTTTACTTGTCGCCATGGAGGCCAGGGTGGACGTTAACTGGCCATGTCTTAAAGCACCTCTTCCTGAGGTGTTATACTTCACTATTTTACACCAAAATGCGTCCATTCTCCCTTTTCTGTCTACACACTGTGCCTGCTTGTAAGTACTCTGTGCGCGTGCGCTGCCCAACATGCTCCTCTGCTCCTAAAAGCAGCAATGTCATGGGGAAGCGGTACTTTTCAAAGAGAGTATAGTACGGCGATACTATACTAGTAGCGCTACAGCGTACAAGCCTAGTACCTAGTACCGCGGTACTATACTAGTAGCGCTACAGCGTACAAGCCTAGTACCTAGTACGGCGATACTATACTAGTAGCGCTACAGCGTACAAGCCTAGTACCTAGTACCGCCGTACTATACTAGTAGCGCTACAGCGTACAAGCCTAGTACCTAGTACGGCGATACTATACTAGTAGCACTACAGCGTACAAGCCTAGTCTTTGAGCATGCACACTTAACTTTCTGTTTCAAAGCGTCAGCAAAAAAGCTCTCAAGTGCAAAATAATCTCTTCCTTTTAATTGTGGTTGCTTCATCTAAACCTGCTAGTTTTGTGCGCGGTGACCTGAGGGGCTGCTGAATTACAGAACACATGCATTTACATGTGTGTACACACACACACACACACACACACACACCAGGGGATGATGATGATACACTGATTTGGTTTCCCCTTTTTTTGTCTTGAGCTTTTCTGAAAACATAAGCATAACTTTATTGTCTGAGACAAGATTCTGGGCAATTAAGAAGGACGCGGGCCTTTGATGTCGAGGAGTGTATTAAAGGCCTTTTGATGAGGAAATAGTCCCGGCATCCTCAGGCGCTCGCTTGGGTGCGTTTTGATTAAAAGCTCTTTTGTTTGCCAATATTATAAACTGCTTACCATTTCCCCGACGTCACAATAGTGCGGGCCCTTTTTTATCTTTTCTCCGCGCTCCAGTGTGGCGTTCTGTCCGTGAGGCAATTGGAAAGTTTGGACGCAAAGATGGGAAAGAGAGCACGCTGACTATTAGGCCACGCCCACATGAACACAACCGGAATCCAGAGGGTTGATCCGGGTCACTCCCAAAGTGTCATCACATGTTCCTCATCCCCCTTTCTGACATTTCCTCAACGTTAAGTAACTTTTTGGAGCTATCTATTTTGGTATGAAAGTAGCAGAGTGAACCCTGGCTTTGTGTCTGTGGGTGGAGGCGGGGCCACTTGTACACGCACACATACGGGCCCATCATTAAGAGGTAGTGGGCCCATCATCAGGAGGTAGTGGGCTCATTATTAGGAGGGAGCAGGCCCATCATCAGGAGGTGATGGGCCCATCATCAGGAGGGAGCGGGCCCATTATTAGAAGGGAGCGGGCCCATCATTAGGAGGGAGTGGACTCATCAGGAGGGAGCAGGGCCATCATTAGGAGGGAGTGGACCCATCAGGAGGGAGCGGGCCCATCATTAGGAGGGAATGGACCCATCAGGAGGGAGCGGCACCATCATTTGGAGGGAGCGGGCCCATCATTTGGAGGTAGTGGGCCCATCATTTGGAGGGAGTGAGCCCATCATCAGGAGGTAGTGGGCCCATCATTAGGAGGTAGTGGCCATCATTAGGAGGTAGCTGGCCCATCATTAGGAGGTAGTGGGCCCATCATTAGGAGGGAGTGTGGCCATCATTAGGAGGGAGCGGGGCCATCATTAGGAGGGAGCGGGCCCATCAGGAGGGAGCCGGCCCATCATTAAGAGGTAGCGGGCCCATCATTAAGAGGTAGTGGGCCCATCATCAGGAAGTAGTGGGCCCATCATTAGGAGGGAGCGGGCCCATCATCAGGAGGTATTGGGCCCATCATTAGGAGGGAGTGGGCCCATCATCAGGAGGTAGTGGGCCCATCATTAGGAGGGAGCAGGGCCATCATTAGGAGGGAGTGGGGCCATCATTAGGAGGTAAGCGGCCCATCATTTGGAGGGAGTGAGCCCATCAGCAGGAGGTAGTGGGCCCATCATTAGGAGGTAGTCGGCCATCATTAGGAGGTAGTGGGCCCATCATCAGGAGGTAGTGGGCCCATCATTAGGAGGCAGTCGGCCATCATTAGGAGTTAGTGGGCCGTCATTAGGAGGGAGCGAGCCCATAATCAGGAGGGAGCGGGCCCATCATTAGGAGGGAGCAGGGCCATCATTAGGAGGGAGCGGGGCCATCATTAGGAGGGAGTGGGCCCGTCATCAGGAGGGAGCGGGCCCATCAGGATGGAGCCGGCCCATCCTTAGGAGGTAGTGGGCCATCATCAGGAGGTAGTGGGCCCATCATTAGGAGGTAGAGTGCCATCATCAGGAGGGAGCGGGCCCATCATCAGGAGGAAGCGGGCCCATCATTAGGAGGTAGTGGGCCCATCATTAGGAGGTAGTGGGCCCATCATTAGCAGGGAGCGGGCCCATCATTAGCAGGGAGCGGGCCCATCATCAGGAGGGAGCGGGCCCATCAGGAGGGAGCGGGCCCATCATCAGGAGGGAGTGTGCCATCATTAGGAGGTAGTGGGCCCATCATTAGGAGGTAGTGGGCCCATCATTAGGAGGTAGTGGGCCCATCATTAGGAGGTAGCGGGCCCATCATTAGGAGGTAGTGGGCCCATCATTAGGAGGTAGCGGGCCCATCATTAGGAGGTAGTGGGCCCATCATTAGGAGGTAGTGGGCCCATCATTAGGAGGTAGTGGGCCCATCATTAGGAGGTAGCGGGCCCATCATTAGGAGGTAGTGGGCCCATCATTAGGAGGTAGTGGGCCCATCATTAGGAGGTAGCGGGCCCATCATTAGGAGGTAGTGGGCCCATCATTAGGAGGTAGCGGGCCCATCATTAGGAGGTAGTGGGCCCATCATTAGGAGGTAGTGGGCCCATCATCAGGAGGTAGTGGGCCCAACATCAGGAGGGAGCGGGCCCATCATTAGGAGGGTGGGATGACCAAGAGAGAAGGAGGAGTAATTGCAAAGTCCTTTGCTGAATTGTTCTGCGGATGCAAATTTCAATCCCGGCTATTATTTTAATAATCTGCCTTTTACTGCTTGTGCTCGGATCATTTGTTTGCAAAGCAGGTTATTTGGAGAGGGAGGCTCGGGGGTAATTTCATGCTTTGGAGCATTTATATCTATAACTTAATGAGGAGCGGGCCTGTTGTTTCCTGCTGATAGAGGGGAGCAAACTTTCTACTCTGCGTTGAGGGTACTGTTAGGAGGTAATAACCTGGGATTACCCTGATGGAATCAACCCAACAACTTGGCTGGCAGAGCAAATGAAAACATGGGAGCTTTCATTCAGGACTTTTCCAGGGATGGAGAATTAGGCTCTTTCCTGCGAGGAGCTCATTCAAATTTCCTCCCTGAGATTTAATCGTCCTCCATCCTCAGATGAAGCTTAGGTGGGTTGACGTTTTCTTTTTTTTTTCTTTTTTCTTTTTTGTTACTTTCCTGTCAATTAGCGCTACACTGTCAGTGTGTTGGTAACAGTCGGCACAGGTGGGTCTAATCCACCTAAAGTCCCAGCTTGGACCAGGACTAACATATTTCATGTTCACACTGAGAAACGTTTGGGATTTTTTTGGCAAATATTAGCTCATTTGGAATTTGATGCCTGCGACATGTTTGAAAAAAGCTGGCACAAGTGGCAAAAAAGAGTGAGAAAGTGGAGGAATGCTCATCAAAATACTTATTTGGAACATCCCACAGGGGAACAGGCTAATTGGGAACAGGTGGGTGCCATGATTGGGTATAAAAGCACGCTTCCATGACATGCTCAGTCGTTCACAAACAAAGACGGGGCGAGGGTCACCACTTTGTCGACAAACGCCTGAGCAAATTGTTTTAAGAACAACATTTCTCAACCAAGCTATTGCAAGGAATTTAGGGATTTCACCATCTACGCTCCGTAATACCATCAAAAGGTTCAGAGAACCTGGAGAAATCACTGCACGTAAGCCATGATATTACGCACCTTGGGTCCCTCAGGCGGTACTGCATCAAAAAGCCACATCGGTGTGTAAAGGATATCACCACATGGGCTCAGGAACACTTCAAAAAAACCACTGTCAGTAACTACAGCCGGTCACTACATCTGTAAGTGCAAGTTAAAACTCTACGATGCAAAACCACAGCCATTTATCAACAACACCCAGAAACGCTTCGCTGGGCCCGAGCTCAACTAAGATGGAGTGATGCAAAGTGGAAAAGTGTTCTGTGGTCTGACGAATCCGAATCCACATCCAGACTGTTCTAGGGTGCAAAGTGTAAAAGGCAGCATGTGTGATGGTATGGGGGTGTATTAGTGCCCAAGACGTGGGTAACTTACACATCTGTGAAGGCACCATTAACACTGAAAGGTACATACAGGTTTTGGAGCGACATATGTTGCCATCCAAGCAACGTTATCATGGACGCCCCTGCTTATTTCAGCAAGACAATGCCAAACCACGGGTTACAACAGCGTGGCTTCAAAAAATGTCATTATTGTCTTTATTGTAACAAAAAAATCTTAGGGTTTATTATTGTAATTTAGTCCTTGAATAAAATAGTGAACATACTAGACAACTTGTCTTTTAGTAGGAAGTAAACAAACAAAGACTCCTAATTAGTCTGCTGACGTATGCAGTAACATATTGTGTCATTTATACACCTATTATTTTGTACACATTATGAGGGACAAACTGTAAAAATGGATTATTAATCTACTTGTTCATTTACTGTTAATATCTGCTTATTTTCCGTTTCAACACGTTCTATCTACACTTCTGTTAAAATGTAATAATCACTTATTATTCTCTTCTTGATACTTTACATTAGTTTTGGATGATACCCCGCATTTAGGTGTCGATCCGATACCAAGTAGTTACAGGATCATACATTGGTAATATTCAAAGTCCTCATGTGTCCAGGGACGTATTTAATGACTTTATAAATATAATATAAAAAAAATTTTAAATGAAAAAAATATTTTGGGATGATAAAAAATATCGATGTAGTCATAGTAGTTTCGACTAGATACACTCTTGTACTTGGTATCATTACTGTAGATGTCAGGTGTAGATCCACCCATGGCATTTGTTTACATTGTATCCTCCCAGGGTGTGTCGTGTGGAGGATGCATATATGTTTAAGAGTTCTTTCTTTTTACATAGCCATGTTTAGAGTAGCTAGTACTTTTCCTTTGTATATTCTACTAGTTTCTCTTGTGTTTTGTGTCTTAACCTTGGAATGTGAAGCCCCCCCCCCCCCCCCCCCCCCCCCACTGGTTCCTTATCAGTGTTGCGAGGGGGAGACGGGGGTTTTCTTTGTGCGGAAAGGAGTTGGCTTTTCCGTTGGAATGCCAGATCAACTAGAGCAGCCGATATGAATGTATGTATAAGCTTTAGTAAAACTTGAAAATATTCCAATTCTGTCTTGATGGTCCTTCTTACTCAGCATATATGTCATCGTAAGAACTTGGGATTGACCAGTAACTTAGATTCCCTGGGAGGAAGAGCTGGTCGACGCAACAGTAGTCAAGCATGTCCAGCAAACTTACTTTGTCACCATGGAGGCCAGGATTAGTGATTTAGAAGTAGCTAAAACACTGCGGATGGACGTTAGCCGCTATCTAGCTAGCAATGTCTTAAAGCAGCTCTTCCTGAGGGTGTTTCTGTGTTGTAACTTCACCTTTATCTTGACTGTTTGCACCAAAATGCGTCCGTTCTCCCTTTTCTGTCGACACACTGTGTCTGCCTGTAAGTACTCTGTGTGTGCGCGCTGCCGAACATGCTCCTCTGCTCGTACAACCAGCAATGTCATGACGTGAGGACGATGGGGGTTTGTTGGACCGGTACTTTTTAGAGTATAGTACCAAATATGATTCATTAGTATCATGGTACTATACTAATACCGGTATACCGTACAACCCTTGTATAGTATAGGTAATCAGAGAGATTTAACGGGACCCCCCCCCCCCCCCGGATGGCTACCCCACAGCTCATCCCCAGCCCTCGGCCTCGCTAGGGGCCCTCTGGGCCACATCTTAAGGCGGGAGAATGGCGGCACTTAACAAGACCAAGCAGGACCCAAAGAAGAGGAGGAGAGGGTATGGAAAGGAGGCACCTGAGTGATGGTAATAGAAGCGGGAGGTAACACGGCCTCATTAAAAGCCGAGGAACAGAAACAAACGTGAACTTGTGACCCGAGAGGAGAACATTCAACCCAATCTACGTTGATGACGCCGACCCGCTCTTCATCTAACTTGAAACATACATTTGGAGAGTGGAAATGCTCCACTGGAGATTTGCCTCTCTAGTTAGTGCCGTCTGGATCCCGTCTCAGGTATGACGGCCTAGTCGGTCCTATTGATATTGTGACTCCGCTCACTTCCTTGTTACCATCTGATGGGGCCCACAGTCCTGTTTGTTTGCAGGCCTCTGGGGCACACCCTCGTCACATCGCTCAGACAAAGACGAGAAGTGGACACACCAGAGGCCTCATCAACTGCTGCAAGGCCCACATGCTACAATGTACTGGGCCTGGAACTCTACAATGTACTGGGCCTGGAACTCTACAATGTACTCGGCCTGGAACTCTACAATGTACTGGGCCTGGAACTCAAATTTACTGGGCCTGGAACTCTACAATGTACTGGGCCTGGAACTCTACAATGTACTCGGTCTGGAACTCTACAATGTACTGGGCCTGGAACTCTACAATGTACTGGGCCTGGAACTCTACAATGTACTGGGCCTGGAACTCTACAATGTACTCGGCCTGGAACTCTACAATGTACTGGGCCTGGAACTCTACAATGTACTCGGCCTGGAACTCTACAATGTACTGGGCCTGGAACTCTACAATGTACTCGGCCTGGAACTCTACAATGTACTGGGCCTGGAACTCTACAATGTACTGGGCCTGGAACTCTACAATGTACTCGGCCTGGAACTCTACAATGTACTGGGCCTGGAACTCTACAATGTACTGGGCCTGGAACTCGGCCTGGAACTCTACAATGTACTGGGCCTGGAACTCTACAATGTACTGGGCCTGGAACTCTACAATGTACTCGGCCTGGAA
This sequence comes from Entelurus aequoreus, assembly GCF_033978785.1. NCBI lineage: Eukaryota > Metazoa > Chordata > Actinopteri > Syngnathiformes > Syngnathidae > Entelurus > Entelurus aequoreus. The sequence goes on along the minus strand of NC_084733.1, from coordinate 5,982,237 downwards.
CTCTACAATGTACTGGGCCTGGAACTCTACAATGTACTGGGCCTGGAACTCTACAATGTACTCAGTCTGGAACTCTACAATGTACTCAGTCTGGAACTCTACAATGTACTGGGCCTGGAACCCTACAATGTACTGGGCCTGGAACTCTACAATGTACTCGGTCTGGAACTCTACAATGTACTGGGCCTGGAACTCTACAATGTACTGGGCCTGGAACTCTACAATGTACTGGGCCTGGAACTCTACAATGTACTGGGCCTGGAACTCTACAATGTACTGGGCCTAGAACTCTACAATGTACTCGGCCTGGAACTCTACAATGTACTGGGCCTGGAACTCGGCCTGGAACTCTACAATGTACTGGGCCTGGAACTCTACAATGTACTGGGCCTGGAACTCTACAATGTACTGGGCCTGGAACTCTACAATGTACTCGGCCTGGAACTCTACAATGTACTGGGCCTGGAACTCTACAATGTACTGGGCCTGGAACTCTACAATGTACTGGGCCTGGAACTCTACAATGTACTCAGTCTGGAACTCTACAATGTACTCAGTCTGGAACTCTACAATGTACTGGGCCTGGAACTCTACAATGTACTGGGCCTGTAACTCTACGCCTAAGGTGCTACTATTCATCACATTCTAGCATTAAATGACGGTGATTAACGTTAACATTTTTTTTTTTTAAAACGGGGATGGTGGAGGGTGTGTCAGTGGATGGTGGAGGGTGTGTCAGTGGATGATGAAGGTGTGTCAGTGGATTGGGGAGGGTGTGTCAGTGGATGGTGGAGGGTGTGTCAGTGGATGTTGAACGGTGTGTCAGTGGATTGGTGGTGGGTGTGTCAGTGGATGGTGGAGGGTGTCAGTGGATGGTGTGTCAGTGGATGGTGGAGGGCGTGTCAGTGGATGGTGGAGGGTGTGTCAGTGGATGTTGAACGGTGTGTCAGTGGATTGGTGGTGGGTGTGTCAGTGGATGGTGGAGGGTGTCAGTGGATGGTGTGTCAGTGGATGGTGGAGGGCGTGTCAGTGGATGGTGGAGGGTGTGTCAGTGGATGGTGGAGGGTGTGTCAGTGGATGTTGAACGGTGTGTCAGTGGATTGGTGGTGGGTGTGTCAGTGGATGATGGAGGGTGTCAGTGGATGGTGTGTCAGTGGATGGTGGAGGGCGTGTCAGTGGATGGTGGAGGGTGTGTCAGTGGATGGTGGAGGGTGTGTCAGTGGATGGTGTGTCAGTGGATGGTGAAGGGTGTGTCAGTGGATGGTGGAGGGTGTGTCAGTGGAGGGTGTGTCAGTGGATGGTGGAGGGTGTGTCAGTGGAGGGTGTGTCAGTGGATGGTGGAGGGTGTGTCAGTGGATGGTGTGTCAGTGGATGGTGAAGGGTGTGTCAGTGGATGGTGGAGGGTGTGTCAGTGGATGGTGGAGGGTGTGTCAGTGGAGGGTGTGTCAGTGGATGGTGGAGGGTGTGTCAGTGGATGGTGGAGGGTGTTCTCAGTAGATGGTGGAGGGTGTGTCAGTGGATGGTGGAGGGTGTGTCAGTGGATGGTGTGTCAGTGGATGGTGTGTCAGTGGAGGGTGTGTCAGTGGATGGTGGAGGGTGTGTCGGTGGAGGGTGTGTCAGTGGATGGTGTGTCAGTGGATGGTGTGTCAGTGGAGGGTGTGTCAGTGGATGGTGGAGGGTGTGTCAGTGGAGGGTGTGTCAGTGGATGGTGTGTTAGTGGATGGTGGAGGGTGTGTCAGTGGAGGGTGTGTCAGTGGATGGCGGAGGCTGTGTCAGTGGATGGTGGAAGGTGTGTTAGTGGATGGTGGAAGGTGTGTTAGTGGATGGTGGAGGGTGTGTCAGTGGATGGTGTGTCAGTGGATGGTGGAGAGTGTGTCAGTGGAGGGTGTGTTAGTGGATGGTGGAGGGTGTGTCAGTGGATGGTGTGTCAGTGGATGGTGGAGAGTGTGTCAGTGGATGGTGGAGGGTGTGTCAGTGGAGGGTGTGTCAGTGGATGGCGGAGGCTGTGTCAGTGGATGGTGGAAGGTGTGTTAGTGGATGGTGGAGAGTGTGTCAGTGGATGGTGGAGGGTGTGTCAGTGGAGGGTGTGTCAGTGGATGGTGGAGAGTGTGTCAGTGGATGGTGGAGGGTGTGTCAGTGGATGGTGGAGGGTGTGTCAGTGGATGGTGGAGAGTGTGTCAGTGGATGGTGGAGGGTGTGTCAGTGGATGGTGGAGAGTGTGTCAGTGGATGGTGGAGGGTGTGTCAGTGGATGGTGGAAGGTGTGTTAGTGGATGGTGGAGAGTGTGTCAGTGGATGGTGGAGGGTGTGTCAGTGGATGGTGGAGAGTGTGTTAGTGGATGGTGGAGGGTGTGTCAGTGGATGGTGGAGGGTGTGTCAGTGGATGGTGGAGAGTGTGTTAGTGGATGGTGGAGAGTGTGTCAGTGGATGGTGGAGGGTGTGTCAGTGGATGGTGGAGAGTGTGTTAGTGGATGGTGGAGAGTGTGTCAGTGGATGGTGGAGGGTGTGTCAGTGGATGGTGGAGAGTGTGTCAGTGGATGGTGGAGGGTGTGTCAGTGGATGGTGGAGGGTGTGTCAGTGGATGGTGGAAGGTGTGTTAGTGGATGGTGGAAAGTGTGTTAGTGGATGGTGGAGGGTGTGTCAGTGGATGGTGGAGAGTGTGTCAGTGGATGGTGGAGGGTGTGTCAGTGGATGGTGGAAGGTGTGTTAGTGGATGGTGGAGAGTGTGTCAGTGGATGGTGGAGGGTGTGTCAGTGGATGGTGTGTCAGTGGATGGTGGAGGGTGTGTCAGTAGATGGTGGAGGGTGTGTCGGTGGATGGCGGAGGGTGTGTCACCAAAATGAGTTGGAATTGGGGGTTGAATCACCAAATGATTCCCGGGCGCAGCCACCGCTGCTGCTCACTGCTCCCCTGTGGGGATGGATCAAATGCAGAGGATAATTTCACCGCAGCAAGTGTGTGTGTGAGACTCTCATTGCTACTTTAACTTGAACTTTTAGGTTGGATTTAATCAATGTTTACTTTTATAGTCCTAAATCAGCAGTGTCTCAAAGGGCTGCACAAGCCTCAAGGACATGTAGCACCACAAGGACATGTAGCACCACAAGGACATGTAGCACCACAAGGACATGTAGCACCACAAGGACATGTAGCACCACAAGGACATGTAGCACCACAAGGACATGTAGCACCACAAGGACATGTAGCACCACAAGGACATGTAGCGCCACAAGGACATGTAGCACCACAGGGACATGTAGCACCACAAGGACATGTAGCACCACAAGGACATGTAGCACCACAAGGACATGTAGCACCACAAGGACATGTAGCACCACAAGGACATGTAGCACCACAAGGACATGTAGCACCACAAGGACATGTAGCACCACAAGGACATGTAGCACCACAGGGACATGTAGCACCACAAGGACATGTAGCACCACAAGGACATGTAGCACCACAAGGACATGTAGCACCACAAGGACATGTAGCACCACAAGGACATGTAGCACCACAAGGACATGTAGCACCACAAGGACATGTAGCACCACAAGGACATGTAGCACCACAGGGACATGTAGCACCACAAGGACATGTAGCACCACAAGGACATGTAGCACCACAAGGACATGTAGCACCACAAGGACATGTAGCACCACAAGGACATGTAGCACCACAAGGACATGTAGCACCACAAGGACATGTAGCACCACAAGGACATGTAGCACCACAGGGACATGTAGCACCACAAGGACATGTAGCACCACAAGGACATGTAGCACCACATAGCACCACAAGGACATGTAGCACCACAAGGACATGTAGCACCACAAGGACATGTAGCACCACAAGGACATGTAGCACCACAAGGACATGTAGCACCACAAGGACATGTAGCACCACAAGGACATGTAGCACCACAAGGACATGTAGCACCACAAGGACATGTAGCGCCACAAGGACATGTAGCACCACAAGGACATGTAGCGCCACAAGGACATGTAGCGCCACAAGGACATGTAGCGCCACAAGGACATGTAGCACCACAAGGACATGTAGCACCACAAGGACATGTAGCACCACAAGGACATGTAGCGCCACAAGGACATGTAGCGCCACAAGGACATGTAGCGCCACAAGGACATGTAGCGCCACAAGGACATGTAGCGCCACAAGGACATGTAGCACCACAAGGACATGTAGCACCACAAGGACATGTAGCACCACAAGGACATGTAGCGCCACAAGGACATGTAGCACCACAAGGACATGTAGCGCCACAAGGACATGTAGCGCCACAAGGACATGTAGCACCACAAGGACATGTAGCGCCACAAGGACATGTAGCACCACAAGGACATGTAGCGCCACAAGGACATGTAGCGCCACAAGGACATGTAGCGCCACAAGGACATGTAGCGCCACAAGGACATGTAGCACCACAAGGACATGTAGCACCACAAGGACATGTAGCGCCACAAGGACATGTAGCACCACAAGGACATGTAGCACCACAAGGACATGTAGCGCCACAAGGACATGTAGCACCACAAGGACATGTAGCGCCACAAGGACATGTAGCGCCACAAGGACATGTAGCACCACAAGGACATGTAGCGCCACAGGGACATGTAGCACCACAAGGACATGTAGCACCACAAGGACATGTAGCACCACAGGGACATGTAGCACCACAAGGACATGTAGCGCCACAAGGACATGTAGCGCCACAAGGACATGTAGCGCCACAAGGACATGTAGCGCCACAAGGACATGTAGCACCACAGGGACATGTAGCACCACAGGGACATGTAGCACCACAAGGACATGTAGCGCCACAAGGACATGTAGCACCACAAGGACATGTAGCACCACAAGGACATGTAGCACCACAAGGACATGTAGCACCACAAGGACATGTAGCACCACAGGGACATGTAGCACCACAAGGACATGTAGCACCACAAGGACATGTAGCACCACAAGGACATGTAGCACCACAAGGACATGTAGCACCACAGGGACATGTAGCGCCACAAGGACATGTAGCGCCACAAGGACATGTAGCGCCACAAGGACATGTAGCACCACAAGGACATGTAGCACCACAAGGACATGTAGCACCACAAGGACATGTAGCACCACAGGGACATGTAGCACCACAAGGACATGTAGCGCCACAAGGACATGTAGCACCACAAGGACATGTAGCTCCACAAGGACATGTAGCACCACAAGGACATGTAGCACCACAAGGACATGTAGCACCACAAGGACATGTAGCACCACAAGGACATGTAGCACCACAAGGACATGTAGCACCACAAGGACATGTAGCACCACAAGGACATGTAGCACCACAAGGACATGTAGCGCCACAAGGACATGTAGCACCACAAGGACATGTAGCACCACAAGGACATGTAGCACCACAAGGACATGTAGCACCACAAGGACATGTAGCACCACAGGGACATGTAGCGCCACAAGGACATGTAGCACCACAAGGACATGTAGCACCACAAGGACATGTAGCGCCACAAGGACATGTAGCACCACAAGGACATGTAGCACCACAAGGACATGTAGCACCACAAGGACATGTAGCGCCACAAGGACATGTAGCGCCACAAGGACATGTAGCGCCACAAGGACATGTAGCGCCACAAGGACATGTAGCACCACAAGGACATGTAGCACCACAAGGACATGTAGCACCACAAGGACATGTAGCGCCACAAGGACATGTAGCACCACAAGGACATGTAGCGCCACAAGGACATGTAGCACCACATAGCACCACAAGGACATGTAGCACCACAAGGACATGTAGCACCACAAGGACATGTAGCACCACAAGGACATGTAGCACCACAAGGACATGTAGCGCCACAAGGACATGTAGCACCACAAGGACATGTAGCGCCACAAGGACATGTAGCGCCACAAGGACATGTAGCACCACAAGGACATGTAGCGCCACAAGGACATGTAGCACCACAAGGACATGTAGCACCACAAGGACATGTAGCGCCACAAGGACATGTAGCACCACAAGGACATGTAGCACCACAAGGACATGTAGCACCACAAGGACATGTAGCGCCACAAGGACATGTAGCGCCACAAGGACATGTAGCGCCACAAGGACATGTAGCGCCACAAGGACATGTAGCGCCACAAGGACATGTAGCACCACAAGGACATGTAGCACCACAAGGACATGTAGCACCACAAGGACATGTAGCGCCACAAGGACATGTAGCGCCACAAGGACATGTAGCGCCACAAGGACATGTAGCACCACAAGGACATGTAGCACCACAAGGACATGTAGCACCACAAGGACATGTAGCACCACAAGGACATGTAGCGCCACAAGGACATGTAGCGCCACAAGGACATGTAGCGCCACAAGGACATGTAGCGCCACTCTCCGCTAGGAAGTTTTCCAAAGAACAACACGAGAAGACGGAGCCAAACTTCCAGAGACGACGTGGGTGAGCAGATGAAAGAGCACAAAACAAAGAAGAAAAGAGGAGCACAATGGAAACGCTCAGAAACTCCAAAGCTGACTTTCAGTTATCAGAATCAAATATTGGTGTGGGTAAAAAAGTGTGAAAGCGGGGCTCCATTAATCAAAGTGTTCACCTAGTGGGCAGCCATATGGTGCATCAGCACACCGACGGTGCAAACTTGCTGATCCTCGGTAACGCCTGCAATTAATTCCACTGGCGGTCTTCATCTCCCACTTGAAGGAGGAGAGTTTGAAAGGAAGAAGAGAGGCGGCCTGTTATGACTTCCACTTTGAAGCCCGGGAATCAAACCTCGGTGATGAATGAGGACGACCGCAGGTATCTCCTGTGGTGATCGCAGGGGAGGGATTAGAAAGTGGCGAGGTGAGGAGGGGGGGGTGAGGGTGTGCACTGTGATCATGAGGATGCTTTTCTTCCCCCCCGTTTGTTTCTGAGAGCTTAAACTGGAGTTGTTGGGCTTCTTTTCATGTTGACTTTCATGTCTGCACCACAGTTGGAACGTGTCTCACTTTCTCCTTCACCGGTGAAGTTGTCACGTTGGGTAAATGGTAAATAAATAAAAAGAGAATACAAACAAATCCTTTTCAACTTATTTTCAATTGAATAGACGACAAAGACAAGATATTTCATGTTCACACTGAGAAACTTACTTTTGTTTGCAAATAATCATGACAAATAGGCATGTTTACCACCGTGTTACATGGCCTTACCTTTTAACAACACTCAGTAAAGGTTTGGGAACTGAGGAGACACATTTTGGAAGTGGAATTCTTTCCCATTCTTGCTTGATGTACAGCTTAAGTTGTTCAACAGTCTCCCTTCTCATATTTTAGCCTTCACACATTTTCAATGTCTGGACTACAGGCAGGCCAGTCTAGTACCCACACACGTGGCTTGGTATTGTCTTGCTCTCCTGAGGAGAGTGCGGAAATACCTCCACATCACACCAACTCTCAAATCCCTTCACTGGCTTCCTGTTCCACTCAGGATTGAATACAAAGTCTACCCTACTAACCCACCAGTGCCTCCATGGTAATGCCCCCCCCTCTACCTCAAAGAACTGCTCACCCCCCAAATCCACCACACAACACCAGGCTAACCTCCTCCAACCTCCGAGGACAAAGCTACGAACAACGAGAGACCGGGCTTTCTGCTCAGCCGCTCCCAGTCTGTGGAACGCTCTCCCTGACCACCTGAGGACACCACAGACTGTGGATGCTTTTAAAAAATACTTAAAAACCCTTCTTTTTAAAAAAAAAAGCATTTTTTTAGGTATATGCATACTAGTTCTAGCTTTTAGGCTGTTCTAGTTTTTATTTTCATTTATTTTTAGTATCTTTTTATTTTTATATATTTATTTATTTATGTATTTATATATTTATTTATTTATTTATTTATTTAATTTTTGTATTATTCTTTTTATTTATTTTTTTAATACACTGTAGCACTTTGAGGTTGTTTGCTCAATGTAAAGTGTTTTTTTGGTGTGTTTTTTTACAAATGAAATCTATTATTATTATTGCTGAAATAAGCAGGGGCGCCCATGATAACGTTGCTTGGACGTTATCATATGTTGCTCCAAAAGCTGTATGTACCTTTCAGCATTAATGGTGCCTTCACAGATGTGTAAGTTACCCATGTCTTGGGCACTAATACACCCCCATACCATCACACATGCTGCCTTTTACACTTTGCACCCTAGAACAATCCGGATTAGGGATGTCCGATAATGGCTTTTTGCCGATATCCGATATTCCGATATTGTCCAACTCTTTAATTACCGATACCGATATCAACCGATATATACAGTCGTGGAATTAACACATTATTATGCCTAATTTGGACAACCAGGTATGGTGAAGATAAGGTACTTTTTAAAAAAAATAATAAAATAAGATAAAATTAAAAACATTTTCTTGAATAAAAAAGAAAGTAAAACAATGTAAGATCTGTTAAAGGTTAGTACTATTAGTGGACCAGCGGCACGCACAATCATGTGTGCTTACGGACTGTATTCCTTGCAGATATATATTGATATATAATGTAGGAACCAGAATATTGATAACAGAAAGAAATGGGGGGAGGGAGGTTTTTTGGGTTGGTGCACTAATTGTAAGTGTATCTTGTGTTTTTTATGTTGATTTAATAAAAAAATATATATATAAAAAAAAAAACGATACAGATAATAAAAAAAACGATACCGATAATTTCCGATATTACATTTTAACGCATTTATCGTCCGATAATATCGGCAGGCCGATATTATCGGACATCCCTAATTATTATTATTATTGCTGAAATAAGCAGGGGCGTCCATGGTAACGTTGCTTGGATGGCAACATATGTTGCTCCAAAACCTGTATGTACCTTTCAGCATTAATGGTGCCTTCACAGACGTGTAAGTTACCCATGTCTTGGCCACTACTACACCCCCATACCATCACATGCTGCCTTTTACACTTTGACCCTAGAACAATCCGGATGGTTCTTCTCCTCTTTGGTCCGGAGGACACGACGTCCACAGTTTCCAAAAACAATTTGAAATGTGGACTCGTCAGACCACAGAACACTTACATCTTAGATGAGCTCGGGCCCAGCGAAGCGTTTCTGGGTGTTGTTGATAAATGGCGTTTAGCTCTGCATAGTAGAGTTTTAACTTGCCCTTACAGATGTAGCGACCAACTGTAGTTACTGACAGTGGTTTTCTGAAGTGTTCCTGAGCCCATGTGGTGATATCCTTTACAAACTGATGTGGCTTTTTGATGCGGCACCGCCTGAGGGATCCAAGGTGCGTAATATCATGGCTTACGTGCAGTGATTTCTCCAGATTCTCTGAACCTTTTGATGATATCACGGAGCGTAGATGGTGAAATCCCTGAATTCCTTGCAATAGCTTGGTTGAGAAATGTTGTTCTTAAACAGTTTGCTCAGGCGTTTGTTGACAAAGTGGTGACCCTCGCCCCGTCCTTGTTGAAGCTGCTTTTATACCCAATCATGGCACCCACCTGTTCCCAATTAGCCTGTTCACCTGTGGGATGTTCCAAATAAGTGTTGGATGAGCATTCCTCAACTTTATCACTCTTTTTTGCCACTTGTGCCAGCTTTTTTTGAAACATGTTGCAGGCATCAAATTCCAAATGAGTTAATATTTGCAAAAAAATAACAACGTTTCTCTGTTGCAACGTTAAATATCTTGTCTTTGCCGTCTTGTTTAATTGAATATAAGTTGAAAAGGATTTGCTAATCATTGTATTCTCTTTTTATTTACCATTTACACAACGTGACAACTTCACTGCTTTTGGCTTTTTTATTGTTTATAAAGTCAGTAAATACGTCCCTGGACACACGAGGACTTTGAATATGACCAATGCATGATCCTGTAACTACTTGGTATCGGCTCGATACCTAAATGTGTGGTATCATCCAAAACTAATGTAAAAGTATCAAAGAAGAGAAGAATAAGTGATTATTACATTTTAACAGAAGTGTAGTTAGAACATGTTAAAACAGGAAAATAAGCAGATATTAACAGTAAATGAACAAGTGGATTAATAATCCATTTTTTACAGTTTGTCCCTCATAATGTGTACAAAATAATAGGTGTATAAATGACACAATATGTTACTGCATAGACTAATTAGGAGTCTTTGTTTGTTTACTTCCTACTAAAAGACAAGTTGTCTAGTTTAATTAAGGACTAAATGACAATAATAAACATATATTTCATGTACACTAACATGGTTTGGTCCCTTTATTTAGACAAGTATCGAAATACATTTTGGTACCGGTACCAAAATATTGGTATGAGTCCAACACTAGTGTGGTCAGTACTGAATCCGTCCAAAAACGGTTTGTTTGTCCTACCTAGACCGCACTCTATTGCATTTACTAGTGGTAGAAGAGAAGTATTGGACATTATTACCAATAAATATATTTACCGTCACTGGGAGAGAAAGCGTCACTAATGTTGTGGCGAGCAACGTGACCACCGACAAAATGAAAGGTGTGGAGGTGCACGCCAACACGGGTCCCACAGGCCTCGTCACCATACCACCCAACAATATCCTCAATGACTGGGAAGCCTTCATTAGCCCGGCCCGTCTAATCAGGGCTGTTTTGCTGCTCCTCATCGGGATGTTTGCTTTATAGCCCAAAAGGGGTTTACGTTAATGAGGAAGTGTGTGTGTGTCTCCATTTCCTGTCTCGCCAGCTCGGCAGTTCCTGTATAGTTACAATCTTCTTAATGAGCTATATTCATCTTGGCCATGTGGACACACCACAACCACACCACAACCAAAGAAAGAGAATTCATTATGCCAAAGATATTTAATTTTTTATCCTGTAAAGCGTCTTTGAGTACAATGAAAAGTGCTATACCAAATAAAATGTATTATTATTATTATTATTATTATTATTAAAGAAGCACATATTGCATGTGCTTCAGGGTGTTCTCACCAGAATTTAGGAATACCAGCTAGATGAGGTGTGAATGCTCCAATGCTGAAGTTGAAGTGAAATGCTGACAGAATGTAGTATGAATGGAAGAAATATTGAAAAGTTTGAATTTCCAGGAAAACCGGAACTTTGGTTTGGAACTTGGGAAATTATTGTTTGAATGTCCAGGATGATATGAATGTGTTGAAGGTGAAATGGTTTGAATTGGTTGAACATTGTGGGAATTGTGCAACTTGGAAACATTTCCCCATTCATTTCAATGGGAACTTCCTGGAAATTTGGGAATTTTGAGAAAATTGGGATTTTTTTTTTAAATGATTAGGAGCATGAATGGGCTGAATTGGTTGGTGTTGGAATTGTTTAAATCGGTCAAGAAATGTTGAAGTAGGAACAGTTTTTTCATTGAAAAATGGTATTAGGGAATTTCAGGAAAACCGGGAATTTTTCAAGTTCTTAAACCAACTTGGTTTTTATGTCCTGACTAAGAGGAATGTTTTGACAGTGGAACGCTTGAAACGGGATGAAAAATGTGAAAGGAGACATTGCACTATAAAAGGTTGTAATTAGTGTTAGAAAAAATCAGGAATTCCTGGAAATTTGTTGAATGTGGAAAAATGATTGTTTTAATGTCTAGGATTAATTGAATGTGTTGAAGGTGGAATGGTTTGAATTGGTTGAAAAATGTGGGAATTGTGCAACTTGGAAAAATGTCCCCATTCATTTCAATGGGAACTTCCTGGAAATTTGGGAATTTTGAGAAAATTGGGATTTTTTGGAAAATGATTAGGAGCATGAATGGGCTGAATTGGTTGGTGTTGGAATTGTTTAAATCGGTCAAGAAATGTTGAAGTAGGAACAGTTTTTTCATTGAGAAATACGGAATTTGGGGAAAACCGGGAATTTTTCAAGTTCCTAAACCAACTTGTTTTTTTGTCCTGACTAAGAGGAATGTTTTGACAGTGGAACGCTTCAAATGGGTTGAGAAATGTGAAAGGAGTCATCCTACTAAAAAAGGTTGGACATGAGTTTAGAAAATAACAGGAATTCCTGGAAATGTATTGAACATGGAGAAATTGTTGTTTGAATGTCCAGGATGAGATGAATGTGTTGAAGGTGTAATGGTTTGAATTGGTTGAAAAATGTGGGAATTGTGCAACTTGGAAAAATGTCCAATTCATTTCAATGGGAACTTCCTGGAAATTTGGAAATTTTGAGAAAAGCGGGATTTTTTTTGAAAATGATTAGGAGAATGAATGGGCTGAATGAGCTGAATTGGTTGGTGTTGGAATTGTTTAAATCGGTCAAGAAATGTTGAAGTAGGAACAGTTTTTTCATTGAAAAATGGTATTAGGGAATTTCAGGAAAACCGGGAATTTTTCAAGTTCTTAAACTAACTTGTTTTTTTGTCCTGACTAAGAGGAATTTTTTGACAGTGGAACGCTTGAAATGGGTTGAGAAATGTGAAAGGAGTCATTGCACTAAAAAAGGTTGTAATTAGTGTTAGAAAAAATCAGGAATTCCTGGAAATTTTTTGAATGTGGAAAAATGATTGTTTTATATCCAGGATGAATTGAATGTGATGACGGTGGAATGGTTTGAATTGGTTGAAAAATGTGGGAATTGTGCAACTTGAAAAATGTCCAATTCATTTCAATGGGAACTTCCTGGAAATTTGGAAATTTTGAGAAAAGCTGGATTTTTTTTAGAAATGATTAGGAGCATGAATGTGCTGAATGAGCTGAATTGGTTGGTGTTGGAATTGTTTAAATCGGTCAAGAAATGTTGAAGTAGGAACAGTTTTTTCATTAAAAAATGGTATTAGGGAATTTCAGGAAAACCGGGAATTTTTCAAGTTCTTAAACTAACTTGTTTTTTTGTCCTGACTAAGAGGAATGTTTTGACAGTGGAACGCTTGAAATGGGTTGAAAAATGTGAAAGGAGTCATTGCACTAAAAAAGGTTGTAATTAGTGTTCGAAAAAATCAGGAATTCCTGGAAATTTGTTGAATGTGGAAAAATGATTGTTTTAATAGCCAGGATGAATTAAATGTGTTGAAGGTGGAATGGTTTGAATTGGTTGAAAAATGTGGGAATTGTGCAACTTGAAAAATGTCCAATTCATTTCAATGGGAACTTCCTGGAAATTTAGGAATTTTGAGAAAAGCGGGATTTTTTTTTGTCCTGACTAAGAGGAATGTTTTGACAGTGGAACGCTTCAAATGGGTTGAAAAATGTGAAAGGAGTCATCCCACTAAAAAAGGTTGGAAATAGTGTTAAAAAAAAACCCAGGAATTCCTGGAAATTTATTGAATGTGCAGAAATTGTTGTTTGAATGTCCAGGATGAGATGAATGTGTTGATGTTGGAATGGTTTGAATAGCTTGAAAAATGTGGGAATTGTGCAACTTGGAAAAATGTCCAATTCATTTCAATGGGAACTTCCTGGAAATTTGGGAATTTTGAGAAAATTGGGATTTTTTTGAAAATGATTAGGAGCATGAATGAGCTGAATTGGTTGGTGTTGGAATTGTTTAAATCGGTCAAGAAATGTTGAAGTAGGAACAGTTTTTTCATTGAAAAATACGGAATTTGGGGAAAACCGGGAATTTTTCAAGTTCTTAAACTAACTTGTTTTTTTGTCCTGACTAAGAGGAATGTTTTGACAGTGGAACGCTTGAAACGGGATGAAAAATGTGAAAGGGGACATTGCACTATAAAAGGTTGTAATTAGTGTTAGAAAAAAACAGAAATTCCTGGAAATTTGTTGAACGTGGAAAAATGACAGTTTGAATGTCCAGAATTAATTGAATGTGTTGAAGGTGGAATGGTTTGAATTGGTTGAAAAATGTGAGAATTGTGCAAGTTGGAAAAAATTCCCCTTGATTTCAATGGGAACTTCCTGGAAATTTGGGAATTTTGAGAAAATTGGGATTTTTTTTTTAAAATGATTAGGAGCATGAATGTGCTGAATTGGTTGGTGTTGGAATTGTTTAAATCGGTCAAGAAATGTTGAAGTAGGAACAGTTTTTTCATTGAAAAATACGGAATTTGGGGAAAACCGGGAATTTTTCAAGTTCCTAAACCAACTTGTTTTTTTGTCCTGACTAAGAGGAATGTTTTGACAGTGGAACGCTTGAAATGGGTTGAGAAATGTGAAAGGAGTCATCCTACTAAAAAAGGTTGGACATGAGTTTAGAAAATAACAGGAATTCCTGGAAATGTATTGAACATGGAGAAATTGTTGTTTGAATGTCCAGGATGAGATGAATGTGTTGATGTTGGAATGGTTTGAATTGGTTGAAAAATGTGGGAATTGTGCAACTTGGAAACATGTCCAATTCATTTCAATGGGAACTTCCTGGAAATTTTGAAAAAAGCTGGATTTTTCTTAGAAATGATTAGGAGCATGAATGTGCTGAATGAGCTGAATTGGTTGGTGTTGGAATTGTTTAAATCGGTCAAGAAATGTTGAAATAGGAACAGTTTTTTTCATTGAAAAATGGTATCAGGGAATTTCAGGAAAACCGGGAATTTTTCAAGTTCTTAAACTAACTTGTTTTTTTGTCCTGACTAAGAGGAATGTTTTGACAGTGGAACGCTTGAAATGGGTTGAGAAATGTGAAAGGAGACATTGCACTAAAAAAGGTTGTAATTAGTGTTAGAAAAAAACAGGAATTCCTGGAAATTTGTTGAACGTGGAAAAATGACAGTTTGAATTTCCAGGATTAATTGTATGTGTTGAAGGTGGAAGGGTTTGAATTGGTTGAAAAATGTGAGAATTGTGCAACTTGGAAAAAATTCCCCTTGATTTCAATGGGAACTTCCTGGAAATTTGGGAATTTTGAGAAAAGCAGGGTTGTTTTTTTTAAAGGAGCATGGATGTGCTAAATGAGCTGAATTGGTTGGTGTTGGGTTTGTTTAAATTGGTCAAGAAATGTTGAAATAGGAAAAAAGAGAAAACATTGAAAAATGGTGTTAGGGAATTTCAGAAAAAACAGGAATTTTTCCAGTTCTTAAACCAACTTGTTTTTTTGTCCTGACTAAGAGGAATGTTTTGACAGTGGAACGCTTGAAATGGGATGAAAAATGTGAAAGGAGTCATCCTACTAAAAAAGGTTGGAAATAGTGTTAAAAAAAAAAACTGGAATTCCTGGAAATTTGTTGAATGTGGAAAAATGATTGTTTGAATGTCCAGGATGAATTGAATGTGTTGAAGGTGGAATGGTTTGAATTGGTTGAAAAATGTGGGAATTGTGCAACTTGGAAAAATGTCCCCATTCATTTCAATGGGAACTTCCTGGAAATTTGGGAATTTTGAGAAAATTGGGATTTTTTTTTTTAAATGATTAGGAGCATGAATGGGCTGAATTGGTTGGTGTTGGAATTGTTTAAATCGGTCAAGAAATGTTGAAGTAGGAACAGTTTTTTCATTGAAAAATACGGAATTTGGGGAAAACCGGGAATTTTTCAAGTTCCTAAACCAACTTGTTTTTTTGTCCTGACTAAGAGGAATGTTTTGACAGTGGAACGCTTGAAATGGGTTGAGAAATGTGAAAGGAGACATTGCACTAAAAAAGGTAGTAATTAGTGTTAGAAAAAAACAGGAATTCCTGGAAATTTGTTGAACGTGGAAAAATGACAGTTTGAATGTCCAGGATTAATTGTATGTGTTGAAGGTGGAATGGTTTGAATTGGTTGAAAAATGGGAGAATTGTGCAAGTTGGAAAAAATTCCCCTTGATTTCAATGGGAACTTCCTGGAAATTTGGGAATTTTGAGAAAAGCAGGGTTTTTTTAAAAATGATTAGGAGGATTAATGTGCTGAATGAGCTGAATTGGTTGGTGTTGGATTTGTTTAAATTGGTCAAGAAATGTTGAAATAGGAAAAAAAAATCATTGAAAAATGGTGTTAGGGAATTTCAGGAAAACCGGGAATTGTTCAAGTTCTTAAACTAACTTGTTTCTTTGTCCTGACTAAGAGGAATGTTTTGACAGTGGAACGCTTGAAATGGGTTGAGAAATGTGAAAGGAGTCATCGCACTAAAAAAGGTTGGAAATAAGTTTAGAAAAAAACAGGAATTCCTGGAAATTTATTGAACATGGAGAAATTGTTGTTTGAATGTCCAGGATGAGATGAATGTGTTGATGTTGGAATGCTTTGAATTGGTTGAAAAATGTGGGAATTGTGCAACTTGGAAAAATGTCCAATTCATTTCAATGGGAACTTCCTGGAAATTTTGAAAAAAGCTGGATTTTTCTTAGAAATTATTAGGATCATGAATGTGCTGAATGAGCTGAATTGGTTGGTGTTGGAATTGTTTAAATCGGTCAAGAAATGTTGAAGTAGGAACAGTTTTTTCATTGAAAAATGGTATCAGGGAATTTCAGGAAAACCGGGAAGTTTTCAAGTTCTTAAACCAACTTGTTTCTTTGTCCTGACTAAGAGGAATGTTTTGACAGTGGAACGCTTGAAATGGGTTGAGAAATGTGAAAGGGGACATTGCACTAAAAAAGGTTGTAATTAGTGTTAGAAAAAATCAGGAATTCCTGGAAATTTGTTGAATGTGGAAAAATGATTGTTTTAATGTCCAGGATGAATTGAATGTGTTGAAGGTGGAATGGTTTGAATTGGTTGAAAAATGTGGGAATTGTGCAACTTGGAAAAATGTCCAATTCATTTCAATGGGAACTTCCTGGAAATTTGGGAATTTTGAGAAAATTGGGATTTTTTTGAAAATGATTAGGAGCATGAATGGGCTGAATTGGTCGGTGTTGGAATTGTTTAAATCGGTCAAGAAATGTTGAAGTAGGAACAGTTTTTTCATTGAAAAATGGTATCAGGGAATTTCAGGAAAACCGGGAATTTTTCAAGTTCTTAAACTAACTTGTTTCTTTGTCCTGACTAAGAGGAATGTTTTGACAGTGGAACGCTTGAAATGGGTTGAAAAATGTGAAAGGAGTCATCCCACTAAAAAAGGTTGGAAATAGTGTTTAAAAAAAACAGGAATTCCTGGAAATTTATTGAACGTGGAGAAATTGTTGTTTGAATGTCCAGGATGAGATGAATGTGTTGATGTTGGAATGGTTTGAATTGGTTGAAAAATGTGGGAATTGTGCAACTTGGAAAAATGTCCAATTCATTTCAATGGGAACTTCCTGGAAATTTGGAAATTTTGAGAAAAGCTGGATTTTTTTTAGAAATGATTAGGAGCATGAATGTGCTGAATGAGCTGAATTGGTTGATGTTGGAATTATTTAAATCGGTCAAGAAATGTTGAAGTAGGAACAGTTTTTTCATTGAAAAATGGTATCAGGGAATTTCAGGAAAACCGGGAATTTTTCAAGTTCTTAAACTAACTTGTTTCTTTGTCCTGACTAAGAGGAATGTTTTGACAGTGGAACGCTTGAAATGGGTTGAAAAATGTGAAAGGAGTCATCCCACTAAAAAAGGTTGGAAATAAGTATAGAAAAAAACAGGAATTCCTGGAAATTTATTGAACATGGAAAAATTATTGTTTGAATGTCCAGGATGAATTAAATGTGTTGAAGGTGGAATGGTTTGAATTGGTTGAAAAATGTGGGAATTGTGAAAGTTGGAAAAATGGATAATTCCTTTTGAATGGGGAAAATGTCCCTAAAAACTGGGAATTCTAGGAAATCCGGGAATTTTTTTTGTAATTGTTGAAAGGGAGCACACAATTCCTGAACAGGCTGAATATTTTGAAGTTGGAACGGTTATAATCGGGTAAAAAAAAGTGTGGGAGTTGTGGAACTTAAAAAAAAAATGTCCTATTCTTTTCAATGGGAAAACCTGTATGAAAGGTACATGCAGCTTTTGGAGCAACATATGTTGCCATCCAAGCAACGTTATCACGGACGCCCCTGCTTATTTCAACAATAATAATAATAGATTTTATTTGTAAAAAAAAAAAAAATTACAAAATTAAAAAATTACAAATAAATAAAAATAAGATAATAAAAATAAATACAAATAAAAACTAGAACAGCCTAGTAGCTAAAATTAGTATGCGTGTATCTAAAAAAAAAAAAAAGCCTTTTTTAAAAGCATCCGCAGTCTGTGGTGCCCTCAGGTGGTCAGGGAGAGCGTTCCACAGACTGGGAGCGGCGGAGCAGAAAGCCCGGTCTCCCATTGTTCGTAGCTTTGTCCTCGGAGGTTGGAGGAGGTTAGCCTGGTGTGGTGTGGAGGATTTGGGGGTGAGCAGTTCTTTGAGGTATAGGGGGGGGCATTACCATGGAGGCACTGGTGGGTTAGTAGGGAGACTTTGTATTCAATCCTGGGTGGAACAGGAGGCCAGTGAAGGGATTTGAGTACTGGTGTGATGTGGTGGTATTTCCGCACTCTCATCAGCTTTTGGGGTTTTCTACCAGCATGCTCGATGTCTTCCTAAGAAAGATCGGCACACCCCCTGGGGTGTCCTAATTATTTCCCACGCCGATGGATCTCCAAGTGTTGACATCCTGCCCTCCCCTCCTCTCACTTCTGGCCATCTTCCCTTCCCTCCATCACCGCCCTTCACTCCCGGGCCCGGCTGACATTAACCCGGAGCCCCCCCCCCCCCCCCCCCCGTGGTGCCCCACGTTGCTTTATGGTCCACATCCATCAGGCTGGCACGTGGGGATTTATGGGAGATGGAGTCCGAAGCCGATCGCTCGGAATCAGTCTTTGCCGGAGTCGACCCCTGGGCGTCCGAGGGGGCGTAATGGATGCCCCCCTCCCCCACTCCCACCACAATTATCTCCTCCGCCTTTCCTGCGCTCTCGGCCCGTCAGTCCCGGTCTCCCCCTTCATTACCCTTCTTGGCGCCTCTCGGTGATCCATTCAACACGGGAGATTTGGTTACCCAAATTAATGGAGCAGACTGGGAGGGAATGTAGGTAAATAAATGGACATGTGCGGGCTTTCACTCGGGATAATCCATCACTGCAACGGGCTGCAGCGCCCTCTAGGTGTAGAAAGTTACATTACTGACACGCACTGGACCTCAGGTGCCAAAGTCCTTTTCACTGAGGGCCACATGGCAGTTATGTTTGGCCCCATAGGGCCATTTCTAACACTCAATACTATTAATACACCATTTGTTAATGCATTTTATTAGTAGATTTGTTCAAACTTAAATGTAAAAAAAAATGTTAAATTCAGTGTTTCCCACACATTAATTTATTTTTTATTTTATTTTTTTTATTTTTTTTTTGTCCTGTCCAGCTTCTCAGGTAAATCATATAGTTGATGTAGATGCCCATATGCCCAGATTTACTTTACAAAAGAGAAGTGTAGGATACTTCTCTCGTTGCCTTATTTGTATTTGACCACTACTGTTTTCTGTTTATTTGTTACTGACTGTGGCAGGACACCTCTGCCTCTGTTTCACTTTATGTTGCTGGTAAATAATATGGTTGTAGTAGTAGGCGAAAGTTAAATTATTTAGTATGCACTAATTAAAGGGGCAGAGCTTTAAGAGACATTTTAGCTTTTATATTTTATAAGATATATTTTTTGTAAGAACCACAATTAATAAATATATTTCAGTGAATAACTTATTGTTCAAATCTGTATATAAATATGTACATAAAGTGTTGTAATTATATTGTAAAATGGATGGATGGATGGACGTTTAAAACAAAACTGTTATTATTAACTAGTAAGTATACATTTTTTTAGCCTTTTTAGAGAAAATCATATCATTGTAGTAAATTATGCAAATTAATCGATGATGTCATGGTGACCACGCCCATAGACACGCCCCCACTTCCACAGGTATCTTGGCAGTTTATGGGAAACACTGAAATTGCAATAATTCCACCTCAAAATGTAGTGTATATTACTGTGAATGGAAAAACAGTACTGCTGTTTTTATGGTTAAAAAATAAATTAAATAAATAATAATAATAATAAAAAGGTAGCTAATAAGCCAGAATTTTACTGTAAAATTTACATTTGTTTTTTTTACTGTAAATAAAAAAATTACAGTAAAATTTTGGCACCTGAGCTGCTAGTTTGTTAAGGTTTTATTTATTTTTTACTGCAAATCCACAAGTGTAGATTTTTCGGTGTATTACTGTAAATGCCAAAACTATAAACTATAAAGGCCTTCATATATTTCTTTTTTTTTTGTTCATTTTTTAGGATTTTCTATTTTTACAATGCAATCCATCCAATCCACTTTAATTGTGCAGCACATTTAAACAACAGAAATGTTTCCAAAGTGCTGCACAACAATTTTAAAAACAATATTCAAATATTATCCTTAGCTCCACCAATGACTGAATAAAAATAAATAAATAAATAAATAAATATAAAAACAATATAAAAATAAATGTGATTAAAAACTATTTTAAAAGGGTAAAACCAATTAAAACAATAAATATAAATCAAAATTATAAAAAGAGGACCACAGAGGACCACACAACTCAAATATTATACATTGAAAATGTTGGCCGTGCCCACAAAACACCACAAAAACAAGGGAGAGGAGACAACAACGAGATATTTCGTTAAGACTAATATTAATTAGTGCAGAAAAAAAGATAAATAAGTATATATATATATATATATATATATATATATATATATATATATATATATATATATATATATATATATATATATATATATATATATATATATATATATATATATACATATATACACACACACACACATACTGGTTATCATTTGGAATGGGGACCAAGTTTCACCTCAAAATGTAGTGTATATTACTGTAAATGGAAAAACAGTACTGCTGTTTTTCTGGTGGAAAAAAAAAAAAAAAAAAAAGGCAGCTCATTTGCCAGAATTTTACTGTAAAACTTACATTTGTTTTTTTACTGTAAATAAAAAAAAACTGCAATTTTACAGTAAAATTTTGGCACCTGAGCTGCTAGTTTTTTACCGCAAATCAAGTGCAGATTTTTCGGTGTATTACTGTAAATGCCAAAACTGCCACTGAGTGACTATAAAGGCCTTCATATATTTCTTTTTTTTTGTTTTGTTTTTTAGGATTTTCAATTTTTACGACACATTATACATTGAAATGTTGGTCGTGCCCACAAAACACCACAAAAACAAGGGATAGGAGACAACAACGAGACATTTCATGAAGACTAATCTTAATTAGTGCAGAAAAAAAGATAAATAAGTATATATATACATATACACACACACACACACATACTGGTTATCATTTGGAATGGGGACCAAGTTTCACCTCAAAATGTAGTGTATATTAATGTAAATGGAAAACAGTACTGCTGTTTTTCTGGTAAAAAAAAAAAAAAAAAAAAAAGGCAGCTCATTTGCCAGAATTTTACTGTAAAACTTACATTTGTTTTTTTACTGTAAATAAAAAAAAAGCAACTTTACAGTAAAATTTTGGCACCTGAGCTGCTAGTTTTTTACCGCAAATCAAGTGCAGATTTTTCGGTGTATTACTGTAAATGCCAAAACTGCAACTGAGTGACTATAAAGGCCTTCATATGTTTCTTTTTTATTTTTATTCGTTTTTTAAGATTTTCTATTTTTACAACACATTATATATTGAAATGTTGGTCGTGCCCACAAAACACCACAAAAACAAGGGAGAGGAGACAACAACGAGACATTTCATTAAGACTAATCTTAATTAGTGCAGAAAAAAAGAAAAAAAAGTATATATATACATATACACACACACACACACCCACACACACACATACTGGTTATCATTTGGAATGGAGACCAAGTTTCACCTCAAAATGTAGTGTATATTACTGTAAATGGAAAAACAGTACAGCGGTTTTTTTGGTAAAAAAAAAAAAAAAAAAAAAGTAGCTAATTTGCCAGAATTTTACTGTAAAATTGACATGTTTTTTTTTTTACTGTAAATTTTAAAAAAAACTGCAATTTTACAGTAAAATTTTGGCACCTGAGCTGCTGTTTTTTTACTGCAAATCAACAAGTGTAGATTTTTCGGTGTATTACTGTAAATGCCAAAACTGCCGCTGAGTGACTATAAAGGCCTTCATATATTTTTATTTTTTTTTGGTTTGTTTTTTAGGATTTTCTATTTTTACAACACATTATACATTGAAATGTTGGTCGTGCCCACAAAACACCACAAAAACAAGGGAGAGGAGACAACAACGAGACATTTTGTTAAGACTAATCTTAATTAGTGCAGAAAAAAATAAAAAATAAGTATATATATACATATATATATATATACACACACACACACACACACACACACACACACACACACACACACACACATGCAGTTAAGTGTTATGAAAAAAATAAATAAAACCAAGGATACCCATATATGTATACAAACAAACATCAATTTTAAAAAAAGAAAATAGACTTGTTTTCGTTACGTTCTGTTAGTTTAACTCCATAGTTCCTGTTTTTTGTGCACTCTTGTTTGTTTTGGTTGCCATGGTAGCATATGATGTTCACCTGCTGCTGGTGTTCGGACGCTCACCTGGCTCTAATCAAGAGACTATTTAAACCGCCTTTGCCAGTCAGTCGACCTGGCGCCATTGCTCGTTTCAGGTCTGATTCTATAGTTATGCTACTTATTGGTTCATGCCACACTTTCATGTTGTCCTATGCCACACTTTCATGTTGTTCTATGCCACAGTTCATGTTAGTTGTTTCATGCCACAGTGTCATAGTTGTTCCATGCCATAGTTCATGTTAGTTGTTTCATGCCACAGTTTCATAGTTGTTCTATGCCATAGTTCATGTTAGTTGTTTCATGCCACACGTTCATGTTGTTTTATGCCACAGTTTCATGTTGTTCTATGCCATAGTTCATGTTGTTTCATGCCACACTTTCATGTTGTTTTATGCCACAGTTTCATGTTGTTCTATGCCATAGTTCCTGTTAGTTGTTTCATGCCACAGTTTCATATTGTTCTATGCCACAGTTCATGTTAGTTGTTTCATGCCACAGTTTCATGTTGTTCTATGCCATAGTTCATGTTAGTTGTTTCATGCCACAGTTTCATGTTGTTCTATGCCACAGTTTCATGTTGTTCTATGCCATAGTTCATGTTAGTTGTTTCATGCCACAGTTTCATGTTGTTCTATGCCATAGTTCATGTTAGTTGTTTCATGCCACACTTTCATGTTGTGCTATGCCATAGTTCATTTTAGTTGTTTCATGCCACACTTTCATATTGTTCTATGCCATAGTTCATGTTAGTTGTTTTATGCCACAGTTTCATAGTTGTTCCATGCCATAGTTTATGTTAGTTGTTTCATGCCACAGTTTCATAGTTCTATGCCATAGTTCATGTTAGTTGTTTCATGCCACACTTTCATGTTTTATGCCATAGTTCATGTAAGTTGTTTCATGCCACACTTTCATGTTGTTCTATGCCATAGTTCATGTTAGTTGTTTCATGCCAGTTTCATGTTGTTCTATGCCATAGTTTGTGTTAGTTGTTTCATGCCACAGTTTCATAGATGTTCTATGCCATAGTTCATGTTGTTTCATGCCACACTTTCATAGTTGTTCTATGCCATAGTTATGTTAGTTGTTTTATGCCACAGTTTCATGTTGTTCCATGCCATAGTTCATGTTAGTTGTTTCATGCCACAGTTTCATAGTTGTTCCATGCCATAGTTCATGTTAGTTGTTTCATGCCACAGTTTCATAGTTGTTCTATGCCATTGTTCATGTTAGTTGTTTCATGCCACAGTTTCATGTTTTTCTATGCCATAGTTTATGTTAGTTGTTTCATGCCACAGTTTCATGTTGTTCCATGCCATAGTTCATGTTAGTTGTTTCATGCCACAGTTTCATAGTTGTTCCATGCCATAGTTCATGTTAGTTGTTTCATGCCACAGTTTCATAGTTGTTCTATGCCATTGTTCATGTTAGTTGTTTCATGCAACAGTTTCATAGCTGTTCCATGCCATAACTCATGTTAGTTGTTTCATGCCACAGTTTCATGTTTTTCTATGCCATAGTTTATGTTAGTTGTTTCATGCCACAGTTTCATGTTGTTCTATGCCATAGTTCATGTTAGTTGTTTCATGCCATAGTTTCATAGCTGTTCCATGCCATAGTTCATGTTAGTTGTTTCATGCCACAGTTTCATAGCTGTTCCATGCCATAGTTACGTTAGTTGTTTGTTTCTTGCTATGCTATAGTTTATGCTAGTTGTTTGCTTCACGCTATTGTCACGCAACTCTCTACGTAAGTCTTGTTTATTTTCATGCCACAGTTAGAGAGTTTTTGCCTGTTATTTTGTAGTTAGATTAATAAATATGTTCCTACCTGCTACCCTTGTCCGGAAAAGTCTGTTTGCATCCCGGGAGAACAAACCCCCCCGTCATGACATTTATGAACTAACAAAAAAATCGATTTACAATTTTTTAAGATTTTTTTCCCTGTTTTTAAAGAAAACATTTTATACAAGTGACAGAGCAAGTATGCCGGAGCAAGAGGAGAGAAAAAAATAATATATATATTTGTTTTTTAAATGGTCTGCGAGAAAAAAATGGAATATATCAATACAATTAATGTATTGCCTGGGCCTAGTATGCAGGCAACCATGTTTGAGTCTGTACCTTCTATGTATTTTACTGTGTAGTCTTGGCTACCAGCACAAAAATACCAGCGTGAAAACGCTAAGGAGGTCCGAAAAGTGCACACCAGTTTTAGTTTTTGGTTCTGAAGTGGAATACCCAACCACCAATGTGAACACAGCATCAGTTTCATGCTCATCCTATTTAGTCTTTTATGTGATTTGTACTCACATTTCCCCTTCCAGGCCAGCTAATTGTTGAGTTGTAGTGTAAACACACACACACACACACACACACACACACACACACACACACACACACACACACACACACACACACACACACACACACACACACACACACACACACACACACACACACACACACACACACACACACACACTCTCAGCTGAGACATATCAGATAATATTCCCCTCAGAAGAGGTCCAGAGCCTAATAAAGGCTTCACGCTATAAAAGGAAAAAACAATGAGGCGGTTCTTGCACCTCTGAGCCTCCCTAAACACACACAGAGCTGCAGGGACAGAGTCTGGTCACAGGTCAGGAGGGTCCGTGGTGCTCTGAGCTTCAATATACTCCACTATCCCCTGGTGCCACTTGTAATGACACCTGTATCGCAGCAGTGTCACACCTGGAAAGCTGATACAAAACAACATGGAAGTAATACAAGTCACTGGTCAATCCCAAGTTCCTTCAGACGACATATATGCAGAGTAAGAAGGACCATCAAGACAGAGTAGGAATATTATCAAGTTTTACTAAAGCTTTAGGAGACCAGTCCTACGGTCCGTTAACAGCGGCATCTAGAAGCGGTCTGATAATCAAAACGGGAAGAGACAACTTATTGAATACAATAAACAGCCCCCACCCTGCCCAGAAAGGAATACAGCCTCGTTGTTCTAATACTGATAAGGTAAAAAAGGGAGTGTGCGATACTCCCACATTCCAACCCCTTCAAGGTAGAGCACAGAGTTTACTTGCGGACATAAGATACAAGCAAAAAGAGTACACATGGGAAAATATTAGCTGCTTTAAACATGAATAAAGAAAGAACTCTTAAAAATATATGCATTCTCCGCATAATTTAGTCCTTCAATAAAATAGTGAACATACTAGACAACTTGTCTTTTAGTAGTAAGTAAACAAACAAAGACTCCTAATTAGCCTGCTGACGTATGCAGTAACATATTGTGTCATTTATACACCTATTATTTTGTCTACATTATAAGGGACAAACTGTAAAAATGGATTATTCATCCACTTGTTCATTTACTGTTAATATCTGCTTATTTTCTTTTTTAACATGTTCTATCTACACTTCTGTTAAAATGTAATAATCACTTATTCTTCTCTTCTTTGATACTTTTACATTAGTTTTGGACGATACCACACATTTGGGTATCGATCCGATACCAAGTAGTTACAGGATCATACATTGGTCATATTCAAAGTCCTCATGTGTCCAGGGACGTATTTACTGACTTTATAAACACAATATGAATTTTTTTTTAAAGAAAAAAGATGTTGTGACGATAAAAAATATCCATGTAATCCGAGTAGATACGCTCTTGTACTTGGTATCATGACAGTGGATGTCAGGTGTAGATCCACCCATGGCATTTGTTTACATTGTGACGGCGGTGAGCTATTGTATCCTCCTACGGTGTGTAGTGAAGCCTGTTTAACTATTCCTCGTCCTCCAGTGATAATGCTACTTGTAAGAAACATACATTACTTTGTCGCCATGGAGGCCAGGATTAGTCCAGGGACGTATTTCCTAAACATAATTTTTTTTTTTTTTTAAAGGAAAAATTATTTTGTGACGAAAAAAAATATCGATTTTATCATAGTAGTATCGACTAGATACACTTTTGTACTTGGTATCATTACAGTGGATGTCAGGTGTAGATCCACCCATGGCATTTGTTTACATTGTGACGCCGGTGAGCTATTGTATCCTCCTACGGTGTGTAGTGAAGCATGTTTAGCTACTCCTCGTCCTCCAGTGATAATGCTACTTGTAAGACACTTACTTTACTTGTCGCCATGGAGGCCAGGATTAGTCCAGGGACGTATTTCCTAAACATTATTTTTTTAATTTTTTTTAAAGGAAACATTTTTTTGTGACGATAAAAAATATCGATGTAATCATATCGGTATCAACTAGATACGCTCTTGTACTTGGTATCATTACAGTGGATGTCAGGTGTAGATCCACCCATGGCATTTGTTTACATTGTGATGCCGGTGAGCTATTGTATCCTCCTACAGTGTGTAGTGAAGCATGTTTAGCTACTCCTCGTCCTCCAGTGATAATGCTACTTGTAAGAAACTTACTTTACTTGTCGCCATGGAGGCCAGGATTAGTCCAGGGACGTATTTCCTAAACATAATATTGTTTTTATTTTTTTAAAAGGAAAAATTATTTTGTGACGATAAAAAATATAGATGTAATCATTATAGTATCGACTAGATACACTCTTGTACTTGGTATCATTGCAGTGGATGTCAGGTGTAGATCCACCAATGGCTTTTGTTTACATTGTGACGCCGGTGAGCTATTGTATCCTCCTACAGTGTGTAGTGAAGCATGTTTAGCTACTCCTCGTCCTCCAGTGATAATGCTACTTGTAAGAAACTTACTTTACTTGTCGCCATGGAGGCCAGGATTAGTCCTGGGACGTATTTCCTAAACATAATATTTATTTTTTTGAAAAGGAACAATTATTTTGTGATGATAAAAAATATCGATGTAATCATAGTAGTATCGACTAGATACGCTCTTGTACTTGGTATCATTGCAGTGGATGTCAGGTGTAGATCCACCCATGGCGTTTGTTCACATTGTGACGCCGGTGAGCTATTGTAACCTCCTACGGTGTGTAGTGAAGCATGTTTAGCTACTCCTCGTCCTCCAGTGATAATGCTACTTGTAAGAAACTTACTTTACTTGTCGCCATGGAGGCCAGGATTAGTCCAGGGACGTATTTCCTAGACAAAAATTTTTATTTTTTTTTTAAAAGGAAAAATTATTTTGTGACGATAAAAAATATTGATTTAATCATAGTAGTATCGACTAGATACACTCTTGTACTTGGTATCATTACAGTGGATGTCAGGTGTAGATCCACCCATGGCGTTTGTTTACATTTTGATGGCGGTGAGCTATTGTATCCTCTTATAGTGTGTAAAGAAGCATGTTTAGCTACTCCTCGTCCTCCAGTGATAATGTTACTTGTAAGAAACTTACTTTACTTGTCGCCATGGAGGCCAGGATTAGTCCAGGGACGTATTTCCTAAACATTATTATTTTTATTTTTTTTTTAAAAGGAAAAATTATTTTGTGACGATAAAAAATATCGATGTAATCATAGTAGTATCGACTAGATACACTCTTGTACTTGGTATCATGACAGTGGATGTCAGGTGTAGATCCACCCATGGCGTTTGTTTACATTGTGACGCCGGTGAGCTATTGTATCCTCCTACGGTGTGTAGTGAAGCATGTTTAGCTACTCCTCGTCCTCCAGTGATAATGATACTTGTAAGAAACTTACTTTACTTGTCGCCATGGAGGCAAGGATTAGTGATTTAGAAGTAGCTCAAACACTTTTCAGTGTTGTAACTTCACCTTTATCTTTAGTTTCTGGACCAAAATGCGTCCATTCTCCTCTTTTCTGTCTGCACACTGTGTCTGCTTGTAAGTACTCTGTGTGTGTGCGCTGCCCAACATGCTCCTCTGCTCCTAAAACCAGCAATGTCACCACGTGATGATGCGCCGTCATGCCCGTAAAAAAAAAAAAAAGAGGGTGTGTGGACCGGTACTTTTTAGAAGGCGGTATAGTACAGAATATAAATCCTTAGTAGCAGTATACATGGAGGTCTACAGTGGGTCTGACACGGTGATTAGAGGCAGATTGAAAGGTGCACCGCAGTGAAGCTGACACCGTCTCTACTCTGCAAGTCAAATGTGCGCAGAGATGTAATCGTTGACACGAGGCAGAGAGAATGAAACTAATAAAAAGGCAGCGTATCAAGGTATCGCACTTAAGCGATAGTCACGTGAGGGCAACTACGCCACAACTCTGCTGTTCTCTAAATGACTCCCCCCCCCCCCCCCCCCTTCGCCCCTGTGCTTGATTTATGGACCTGTAAAAAATAAAAAAATAAATAAAAAAACTTGTTTTTAATCTAGTGCTGCCTGAATCTGCCTCTGTAATGAAATGTGGATGTGTGTGTTTGATAATGATGTATGGGGCTGAGCTCGCACTGTTTCAGCATGAATTCCCCCTCTGATAAATATGCATTGGGTCGTGCGGGGCGATTAAGACATAAACCAGAGTTAAGTCTGAGTCAAGGCACATATAAACACGCACACGGACTAACATGTCTGGGGTAATGTGTTCACCCCCTGTCACGTCTGTGCAAAAGGCAACACACCCACAACACAAATGTCAACAACTCTCCCGAAGGAATCAATAAAGTACTATCTATTAGTGTTACAATAATTGTTTGTAAATGATCACAAAAGCGTTATATTACATTGAGTTCCTGGCAGGGGGGCGGGAGCTGTCTTTGGGGCCTACCAGGAGGAAGGCTCGTAAAACTCCACTGTGACTTCAAAGCGGACAGATGGCAGGATCTGCCCAATTTCCAGACGAACTCTTTTTGACGTATTTTACAAACTGTCTTTGAACTATTTTATGGATCTCTTTTTGAACTATTTTACGACCTCTTCTTTTGAACTGTTCGGTAACCGTAGGCAACACCAGTGTTTCCCACACATTCATTTATTTGTGGCGGCCCGCCACGAAAGAATTAAGGCCCCCACAAATGTTTTTTTTTTGTTTTTTTTGTCCTGTCCAGCTTCTCAGGCAAATCATATCAGTGTTTCCCACACATTCATTTATTTTTGTAAAAAAAATTACAAAATAAAAAAAATAAAAAAAAATACAAAAAATTCTATTTGTGGCGGCCTTAATTATTTTGTGGCGGGCCGCCACAAATAGAATTTTATTTTTTTATTTTTTATTTTTTATTTTGTAATTTTTTTTATTTATTTTTTTTTATTTTGTAATTTTTTTTATTTTTTTTTTTGTCCTGTTTAGCTTCTCAGGAAAATCATATCAGTGTTTCCCACACATTCATTTATTTGTTGCGGCCCGCCACGAAAGAATTAAGGCCGCCACAAATTTTTTTTTTTTTTTTTTTTTTTTTTTTTTTTTAAATTTTGTAAAAAAAAAAATTTTTTTTTTTTTTTTTGTCCTGTTTAGCTTCTCAGGCAAATCATATAGTTGATGTAGATGCCCATATCGGCTGTTCAGATTTACCTTTAATTAGTGCATACTAAATAATTTAACTTTAGCCTACTACTACAACCATATTATTTACCAGCAACATAAAGTGAAACAGAGGCAGAGGTGTCCTGCCACAGTCAGTAACAAATAAACAGAAAACAGTAGTGGTGGTAGATAGACACAGAGCTTCATCAAACATCTGATCCACTGAACAAAGAGCTCCAAAAATCTTGAACTTTAGACTGCCATCAGTTTTACTCCCTACACTTAACCATGTGTTTCCTACTGCCTGCAGACTTTGCACCCTTTGTTATATACACATGTTGTGTTTCTAATATAAATACATTTAATAAAGTCAAATACAAATAAGGCAACAAGAGAAGTATCCTACACTTCTCTTTTGTAAAGTAAATCTGAACAGCCGATATGGGCATCTACATCAACTATATGATTTGCTTGAGAAGCTGGACAGGACCAAAAAAAAAAAAAAAAAAAAAAAAATTTAAATAAAAAATAAAATAAAATAAAAAACATTTTAAAAAATTAAAAAAAAAAAAAAAAAAAAATTTTGTGTCGGCCTTAATTCTTTCGTGGCGGGCCGCCACAAATAAATGAATGTGTGGGAAACACTGAGCAGTCCGTCCTTGACAACAAACACTCCCTCGCCAACACACTTGACTCATTAGGGTCCTCTCCTGTCCATGACTAGCTGGTAGGTCACATGACTAGCTGGTAGGTCACATGACTAGCTGGTAGGTCACATGACAGGACTCATCTACTGACATCTAATTAACATGAGATGCTCATTCAGCCTGAAGAAGGCCCCATCATAGGAGATAAATGTGATGTGCCAGATGCTGGGTGCCATCAGCCTGATTGTTACTTTGGCAGCCGTCAAGCAACTTTGGCACCACTTGGCCCGGTCTTGTGAGTGAGAAGGTTCCGGGTCTCTGTGGGCTCAGCACTTCTGGGACTTCAATAAGGAGAGAAAACATTCTCCTTTGGCAGCGGGAGCAGAAGAAGAGTAGCGGGGAGTCAACGATAACCCTCAAACTTTATTATAGTAGTGGAATATAGCAAATAAACAACATGTTGATTTATGTTAGAGTAGTCAGTTGGACTGGTACTTTTTAGACTATAGTACCAAATATGATGCATTAGTACCGGGATACTACACTAGTGCCGGTATATCTTACAACCCTAGTACAAAGTCTACAAACTGGAACTAAATCATGGACTTGCTTGAGTATTTTCTATATATGAATTTTGGTTGTAGAATCCATAAAGTCAATCAATCAATCAATGTTTATTTATATAGCCCTAAATCACAAGTGTCTCAAAGGGCTGCACAAGCCACAACGACAGCCTCGGTTCAGATCCCACATCAGGGCAAGGAAAAACTCAACCCGATGGGACAATGAGAAACCTTGGAGAGGACCACAGATGTGGGGACCCCGCCCCTAGGGTGACCGTTGCAATGGACGTCAAGTGGATCTAGCATGGTATTGTGAGAGTCCAGTCCATGGTGGATCTAACATAATAGTGAGAGAGTCCAGTCCATAGTCGATCTAGCATAATATTGTGAGAGTCCAGTCCATAGTGGATCTAACATAATATTGTGAGAGTCCAGTCCATAGTCGATCTAGCATAATATTGTGAGAGTCCAGTCCATAGTGGATCTAACATAATATTGTGAGAGTCCAGTCCATAGTCGATCTAGCATAATATTGTGAGAGTCCAGTCCATAGTGGATCTAACATAATATTGTGAGAGTCCAGTCCATAGTCGATCTAGCATAATATTGTGAGAGTCCAGTCCATAGTGGATCTAACATAATAGTGTGAGAGTCCAGTCCATAGTGGATCTAACATAATAGTGAGAGTCCAGTCCATAGTGGATCTAACATAATAGTGTGAGAGTCCAGTCCATGGTGGATCTAACATAATAGTGTGAAAGTCCAGTCCATAGTGGATCTAACATAATAGTGAGAGTCCAGTCCATAGTGGATCTAACATAATAGTGTGAGAGTCCAGTCCATAGTGGATCTAACATAATAGTGAGAGTCCAGTCCATAGTGGATCTAACATAATAGTGAGAGTCCAGTCCATAGTGGATCTAACTTAATAGTGTGAGAGTCCAGTCCATAGTGGATCTAACATAATAGTGTGAGAGTCCAGTCCATAGTGGATCTAACATAATAGTGAGAGTCCAGTCCATAGTGGATCTAACATAATAGTGAGAGTCCAGTCCATAGTGGATCTAACATAATAGTGAGAGTCTAGTCCATAGTGGATCTAACATAATAGTGTGAGAGTCCAGTCCATAGTGGATCTAACATAATAGTGTGAGAGTCCAGTCCATAGTGGATCTAACATAATAGTGTGAGAGTCCAGTCCATAGTGGATCTAACATAATAGTGAGAGTCCAGTCCATAGTGGATCTAACATAATAGTGTGAGAGTCCAGTCCATAGTGGATCTAACATAATAGTGAGAGTCCAGTCCATAGTGGATCTAACATAATAGTGAGAGTCCAGTCCATAGTGGATCTAACATAATAGTGTGAGAGTCCAGTCCATGGTGGATCTAACATAATAGTGAGAGAGTCCAGTCCATAGTGGATCTAACATAATAGTGAGAGTCCAGTCCATAGTGGATCTAACATAATAGTGAGAGTCCAGTCCATAGTGGATCTAACATAATAGTGTGAGAGTCCAGTCCATAGTGGATCTAACATAATATTGTGAGTCCAGTCCATAGTGGATCTAACATAATAGTGAGAGTCCAGTTCATAGTGGATCTAACATAATATTGTGAGTCCAGTCCATAGTGGATCTAACATAATATTGTGAGTCCAGTCCATAGTGGATCTAACATAATTGTGAGAGTCCAGTCCATAGTGGATCTAACATAATAGTGAGAGTCCAGTCCATAGTGGATCTAACATAATATTGTGAGTCCAGTCCATAGTGGATCTAACATAATAGTGAGAGTCCAGTTCATAATGGATCTAACATAATATTGTGAGAGTCCAGTCCATAGTGGATCTAACATAATAGTGAGAGTCCAGTCCATAGTGGATCTAACATAATTGTGAGAGTCCAGTCCATAGTGGATCTAACATAATAGTGTGAGAGTCCAGTCCATAGTGGATCTATCATAATATTGTGAGTCCAGTCCATAGTGGATCTAACATAATAGTGAGAGTCCAGTCCATGGTGGATCTAACATAATAGTGAGAGTCCAGTCCATAGTGGATCTAACATAATAGTGAGAGTCCAGTCCATAGTGGATCTAACATAATAGTGTGAGAGTCCAGTCCATAGTGGATCTAACATAATAGTGTGAGAGTCCAGTCCATAGTGGATCTAACATAATAGTGAGAGTCCAGTCCATAGTGGATCTAACATAATAGTGAGAGTCCAGTCCATAGTGGATCTAACATAATAGTGTGAGAGTCCAGTCCATAGTGGATCTAACATAATATTGTGAGAGTCCAGTCCATAGTGGATCTAACATAATAGTGTGAAAGTCCAGTCCATAGTGGATCTAACATAATAGTGTGAGAGTCCAGTCCATAGTGGATCTAACATAATAGTGTGAGAGTCCAGTCCATAGTGGATCTAACATAATAGTGAGAGTCCAGTCCATAGTGGATCTAACATAATAGTGTGAGAGTCCAGTTCATAGTGGATCTAACATAATAGTGAGAGTCCAGTCCATAGTGGATCTAACATAATAGTGAGAGTCCAGTCCATAGTGGATCTAACATAATAGTGTGAGAGTCCAGTCCATAGTGGATCTAACATAATAGTGTGAGAGTCCAGTCCATAGTGGATCTAACATAATAGTGTGAGAGTCCAGTCCATAGTGGATCTAACATAATAGTGTGAGAGTCCAGTCCATAGTGGATCTAACATAATAGTGAGAGTCCAGTCCATAGTGGATCTAACATAATAGTGAGAGTCCAGTCCATAGTGGATCTAACATAATAGTGTGAGAGTCCAGTCCATAGTGGATCTAACATAATAGTGTGAGAGTCCAGTCCATAGTGGATCTAACATAATAGTGAGAGTCCAGTCCATAGTGGATCTAACATAATAGTGAGAGTCCAGTCCATAGTGGATCTAACATAATAGTGAGAGTCCAGTCCATAGTGGATCTAACATAATAGTGAGAGTCCAGTCCATAGTGGATCTAACATAATAGTGAGAGTCCAGTCCATAGTGGATCTAACATAATAGTGTGAGAGTCCAGTCCATAGTGGATCTAACATAATAGTGAGAGTCCAGTCCATAGTGGATCTAACATAATAGTGAGAGTCCAGTCCATAGTGGATCTAACATAATAGTGAGAGTCCAGTCCATAGTGGATCTAACATAATAGTGAGAGTCCAGTCCATAGTGGATCTAACATAATAGTGAGAGTCCAGTCCATAGTGGGGCCAGCAGGAGACCATCTCGAGCGGAGACGGGGTCAGCAGCGCAGAGATGTCCCCAACCAATGCACAGGCGAGCGGTCCACCCTGGGTCCCGACTCTGGACTTACCATGAGCTAATGCAACAACATTTAATTCTTGTCTGTACTGTAAAGTTCACATTTGAATGACAATAAAAGGAAGTCTAAAGTCTAACTACTCAGAACCGCAGCTCCCCAGTGCACGCAGCACTCGTGCAGACCCCAGACCGAAGGCGGAAGAATGATCTGGAATTAAAAGCAGATGGTCTTTGTGTGTGCTCAGCATTCGGAGACTTCAATAAAGGAGGAACATTCTCCTTTGGCAGCCACCTCTCACCCCTCATGAGGACCCCCCCCCCCCCCCCCCCCCCCGGTCCTCGGGGCTGAGAGCCCACCTTCAGAGGGTGACAGATGAGACCCCGTCAGGTTCAAACACCAAAAGAGGTGCTCCGCCTTACACATCCTTCGCCAACCTGCTGCCTGCGGTGACATCAGTTCAATCCTCCCCAACCTGACCTATGGCGACTGACCCCTCATGAACTGCTGACGCGGCACTAAAAGAGCGCCCCGGCCATTTATTCTAAATTATTCCTCTCTCGCACGAGCGCGGTTCACCGTGGCGCGGGCAATTAGCGGCAGGCCACGCCTCCTCGGGAGACGGAGCACCTGGTTAGAGCGAGGTAAGCGTGGGGGGGTGAGGAATGCAAGGCAGGCAAGTTTAGGATTCATGGAGGTGAGAACCTTCTCCTTGATTAGCGGCCGGGGAAGAGGGATGCATGTCCCACAGGGAGGACAAACGCATCATCAGGCATGGACATGCAAAGGAGTGAAGGTGTGCTCAGCTACACACCTGCAACATGCCGTTACCGTGGAAACATTGCCTTTACTATTAACACCTATTTGTGATCTCCTTCTCAGTACAGGAGACATCCAAGCTAGGGACAGCCGTATATAAGTGTTGTAATGAAGGCAACACATGATGTAAGTGTCTATATTAGCTATATAAGCCTACTATCAAAATGACTTTACAAGTCTTGAGTCACACAGTATAAAACTTTTGGTGGACAAAATGAGACAAAAGAGGAGTGGAAGATTTGACATGTAAACAAACTGTTGCGTCACAGTCCACACTATGGTGAGTTCAAGGAGGGCCGAAATGACTTTGAAAGTCTTATATAAGTGTTATAATGAAGGCAACACATGATGTAAGTGTCTATATTAGCTATATTAGCCTACTATCAAAATGACTTTAAAAGTCTTGTATAAGTGTTATAATGAAGGCAACACATGATGTAAGTGTCTATATTAGCTATATTAGCCTACTATCAAAATGACTTTAAAAGTGTCATATAAGTGTTATAATGAATATTCTATATTATTTATATTAGCCTATATTAGTTATATTAGCCTACTATCAAAATGACTTTAAAAGTGTCATATAAGTGTTATAATGAATATTCTATATTATTTATATTAGCCTATATTAGTTATATTAGCCTACTATCAAAATGACTTTAAAAGTCTTATATAAGTGTTGTAATGAAGACAACACATGATGTAAGTGTCTATATTAGCTATATTGGCCTACTATCAAAATGACTTTAAAAGTGTTATATAAGTGTTATAATGAAGACAACACATGATGTAAGTGTCTATATTAGCTACATATGTATACATATATATACATATATATATATACATACATACATATATATATACATATACATACATATATATACATATATACATATACATACACATATACATACATATACATACATACACACATACATATACATACATACACACATATATATATATATATATATATATATATATATATATATATATATATATACATATATATATACATATATATATACATATATATATATATATACATATATATATATACATACATACATACATATACATACATACATACATACATACATACATACATACATACATACATACATACATATATATATATATATATACATATATATACATATACATATACATACACATATACACATACATACATATATATACATACATACATACATACATACATACATACATACATACATACATACATATATATATATATAACCTACATGTTTAACATATACATATTATAATAATATATTGGATATATAATTAATAAAATTGAATATTAAGAGCATGTGCAAATTCAACTCTTACCTTTTTTACCTTTGTGGCGGCTTCTTTTAAAAAGTTGGTAATCAATCAGAAGTATCAAGCAGCTAAAATGCCACAAACATAAATAAGTGTGGAAAGCGTTTTTTTTTTTTTTGCATTTTTCCCATCATTCCTTGCAATATATTTAAATAATTGTCATTTAGACTTTTTTTTTGTTTATGGTGGTTGACTGTTTTTTATGATATCCACTTTTTTTTTTTCCTGCGCCATGACTAGGGAAGGTTGTTTGGATTGGGTCATATAATATAAATGTTGTGCACATAGTATCTAGAAAGTAAGTCACGCATGTTTCCCACAAGATGATGACTACCAAGCAAGCGCCTATCAAACCGCCAGATATACAAATTGGTCAACAATTGGCCTGCGGGGTGTTGTTTGGATAGCCCTGATCTAGGTCAGTGTATTGCCTGGTCATCCACTCCTTCTTGACTGGACTGTTCAGATTGTCTTAAAAGCTTATTAGTTTGTTTTGATGAATTGTTTTTATTGTTTGTGGTCTAAATCAGTTACACATGTCTGGTACAAAAACGGCCGTGTCACGCACGTCCACTGCAGAGGACGCCGGGCGAGACGACGCATTATAAGAATGTATGTTTCCGCTGATGCATCACTACTCAAGCTCAACTAAATCCTTCTTTATCTCCTGCTTAAGCAGGATCTCTCTTTCTCGCGTCCCCCCCCCCAAATCTACGCTCTCCCGCGCCCGTATCGTCCTCCAATCCCGGCGGAATCAGCTTCATTTTACAGGACGAGGCGTCGCGCAAACTCGTTTAAAGTTGCAGGCGTCAGCTTCTCCGGGGAGATCTTTTCATCCGTCTTTACCCGTGTTATTTATTTGTTTGCATTTCTGTGTCTTGTCAACGGAGAATAAAAAGCCGGCGCGCCCCCCCCCCCCCCCCCCCCCCCCCAGACCGTAGGACGTGCGGCACCCTTGACACGCTGAGATGTGTGCAATTGCCGGATGGAAATTGGAATGTGAAAGGCCTCCTCCTCCAATGAGAACAATAATGTCAGATATCACTGAGGGGATTGTTACAACTCCGCTGCTGGGGAATATTCTAGATGGCGTAGATTGTGAGGGTGGAGCAACGCTACGCCGCAAAGCAGCAGTTTTAAGGTCACTGGCTAATTTTTATTACAATGAGTGCTTATCTCTTGTGGAAACACAAAAAAACATCCATATTGCCTGAATAATACAGTAGTAACGCTACTGGAACGCTCTCCCTGACCACCTGAGGGCACCACAGACTGTGGATGCTTTTAAAAAAGGCTTAAAAACCTTTGTTTTTATTAAAGCCTTGTTTTACATATATGTGTGCTAGTTCTAGCTATTAGGCTGTTCTAGTTTTTATTTTTTTACTATTTATTTTACTTGTTGCAGCAGTTTTAAGGTTATTGGCTAATTTTTATTACAATGAGTGCTTATCTCTTGTGGAAAAAGCTTTCTCGATTCTCATATTGAAACACAAAAGCATCCATATTGCCTGAATAATACAGTAGTAACGCTACTGGAACGCTCTCCCTGACCACCTGAGGGCACCACAGACTGTGGATGCTTTTTAAAAAAAAAAGGCTTTAAAACCCTTCTTTTTATTAAAGCATTTTTATAGATGTATGTGTGCTAGTTCTAGCTATTAGGCTGTTCTAGTTTTTATTTTACTTGTTGCAGCAGTTTTAAGGTCACTGGCTAATTTTTATTACAATGAGTACTTATCTCTTGTGGAAAAAGCTATCTCGATTCTCATAATAAAACACAAAAACATCCATATTGCCTGAATAACACAGTAGTAACGCTACTGGAACGCTCTCCCTGACCACCTGAGGGCACCACAGACTGTGGATGCTTTTAAAAAAGGTTTAAAAAACCCTTCTTTTTATAAAAGCCTTTTTTTAGATATATGCCTGCTAGTTCTAGCTATTTGGCTGTTTTGGTTTTTATTTTTTTACTATTTATTTTACTTGTTGCAGCAGTTTTAAGGTCACTGGCTAATTTTTATTACAATAAGTGCTTATCCCTTGTGGAAAAAGCTTTCTCGATTCTCATAATGAAACACAAAAACATCCATATTGCCTGAATAATACAGCAGTAACGCTACTGGAACGCTCTCCCTGACCACCTGAGGGCACCACAGACTGTGGATGCTTTTAAAAAAGGTTTAAAAACCCTTGTTTTTATTAAAGCCTTTTTTTAGATATATGTGTGCTAGTTCTAGCTATTAGGCTGTTCTAGTTTTTATTTTTTTACTATTTATTTTACTTGTTGCAGCAGTTTTAAGGTTATTGGCTAATTTTTATTACAATGAGTGCTTATCTCTTGTGGAAAAAGCTTTCTCGATTCTCATAATGAAACACAAAAACATCCATATTGCCTGAATAATACAGCAGTAACGCTACTGGAACGCTCTCCCTGACCACCTGAGGGCACCACAGACTGTGGATGCTTTTAAAAAAGGCTTAAAAACCCTTCTTTTTATAAAAGCCTTTTTTTTAGATATATGTGTGCTAGTTCTAGCTATTAGGCTGTTCTAGTTTTTATTTTTTTGCTATTTATTTTGCTTGTTGCAGCAGTTTTAAGGTTATTGGCTAATTTTTATTACAATGAGTGCTTATCCCTTGTGGAAAAAGCTATCTTGATTCTCATAATAAAACACAAAAACATCCATATTGCCTGAATAATACAGTAGTAACGCTACTGGGACGCTCTCCCTGACCACCTGAGGGCACCACAGACTGTGGATGCTTTTAAAAAAAGGCTCAAAAAGCCTTCTTTTTATTAAAGACTTTTTTTTAGATATATGTGTGCTAGTTCTAGCTATTTGGCTGTTTCGGTTTTTATTTTTTTACTATTTATTTTACTTGTTGCAGCAGTTTTAAGGTTATTGGCTAATTTGTATTACAATGAGTGCTTATCTCTTGTGGAAAAAGCTTTCTCGATTCTCATAATGAAACACAAAAACATCCATATTGCCTGAATAATACAGTAGTAACGCTACTGGAACGCTCTCCCTGACCACCTGAGGGCACCACAGACTGTGGATGTTTTTAAAAAAGGCTTAAAAACCCTTGTTTTTATTAAAGCCTTTTTATAGATGTATGTGTGCTAGTTCTAGCTATTAGACTGTTCTAGTTTTTATTTTTTTACTATTTATTTTACTTGTTGCAGCAGTTTTAAGGTCATTGGCTAATTTTTATTACAATGAGTGCTTATCTCTTGTGGAAAAAGCTTTCTCGATTCTCATAATGAAACACAAAAACATCCATATTGCCTGAATAATACAGTAGTAACGCTACTGGAACGCTCTCCCTGACCACCTGAGGGCACCACAGACTGTGGATGCTTTTAAAAAAGGTTTAAAAACCCTTGTTTTTATTAAAGCCTTTTTTTAGATATATGTGTGCTAGTTCTAGCTATTAGGCTGTTCTAGTTTTTATTTTTTTACTATTTATTTTACTTGTTAAAGCAGTTTTAAGGTTATTGGCTAATTTTTATTACAATGAGTGCTTATCTCTTGTGGAAAAAGCTTTCTCGATTCTCATAATGAAACACAAAAACATCCATATTGCCTGAATAATACAGTAGTAACGCTACTGGAACGCTCTCCCTGACCACCTGAGGGCACCACAGACTGTGCATGCTTTTAAAAAAGGCTTAAAAACCCTTGTTTTTATTAAAGCCTTTTTTTAGATGTATGTGTGCTAGTTCTAGCTATTAGGCTGTTCTAGTTTTTATTTTGTTACTATTTATTTTACTTGTTAAAGCAGTTTTAAGGTTATTGGCTAATTTTTATTACAATGAGTGCTTATCTCTTGTGGAAAAAGCTTTCTCGATTCTCATAATGAAACACAAAAACATCCATATTGCCTGAATAACACAGTAGTAACACTACTGGAACGCTCTCCCTGACCACTTGAGGGCACCACAGACT
This sequence comes from Entelurus aequoreus, assembly GCF_033978785.1. Classification (NCBI taxonomy): domain Eukaryota; kingdom Metazoa; phylum Chordata; class Actinopteri; order Syngnathiformes; family Syngnathidae; genus Entelurus; species Entelurus aequoreus. Next base: position 5,941,785 of record NC_084733.1, on the reverse strand, counting down.
GTGGATGCTTTTTAAAAAAGGCTTAAAAACCCTTCTTTTTATTAAAGCCTTTTTTTAGATACATGTGTGCTAGTTCTAGTTATTTGGCTGTTCTAGTTTTTATTTTTTTACTATTTATTTTACTTGTTGGGGGCAGTTTTAAGGTCACTGGCTAATTTTTATTACAATGAGTGCTTATCTCTTGTGGAAACACAAAAAACATCCATATTGCCTGAATAACACAGTAGTAACGCTACTGGAACGCTCTCCCTGACCACCTGAGGGCACCACAGACTGTGGATGCTTTTTAAAAAAAAAAAGGCTTAAAAAGCTTTCTTTTTATTAAAGCCTTTTTATAGATGTATGTGTGCTAGTTGTAGCTATTAGACTGTTCTAGTTTTTATTTTTTTACTATTTATTTTACTTGTTGCAGCAGTTTTAAGGTTATTGGCTAATGTTTATTACAATGAGTGCTTATCTCTTGTGGAAAAAGCTTTCTCGATTCTCATAATGAAACACAAAAACATCCATATTGCCTGAATAACACAGTAGTAACGCTACTGGAAAGCTCTCCCTGACCACTTGAGGGCACCACAGACTGTGGATGCTTTTAAAAAAGGTTTAAAAACCCTTGTTTTTATTAAAGCCTTTTTTTTAGATATATGTTTGCTAGTTCTAGCTATTAGGCTGTTTTAGTTTTTATTTTTTTACTATTTATTTTACTTGTTGCAACAGTTTTAAGGTTATTGGCTAATTTTTATTACAATGAGTGCTTGTCTTTTGTGGAAAAAGCTTTCTCGATTCTCAAAATGAAACACAAAAACATCCATATTGCCTGAATAATACAGTAGTAACGCTACTGGAACGCTCTCCCTGACCACCTGAGGGCACCACAGACTGTGGCTGCTTTTAAAAAAGGCTTAAAAAACCCTTCTTTTTATAAAAGCCTTTTTTTAGATATATGTGTGCTAGTTCTAGCTATTTGGCTGTTTTAGTTATTATTTTTTTACTATTTATTTTACTTGTTGCAGCAGTTTTAAGGTTATTGGCTAATTTTTATTACAATGAGTGCTTGTCTTTTGTGGAAAAAGCTTTCTCGATTCTCATAATGAAACACAAAAACATCCATATTGCCTGAATAATACAGTAGTAACGCTAAAGGAACGCTCCCCCTGACCACTTGAGGGCACCACAGACTGTGCATGCTTTTAAAAAAGGCTTAAAAACCCTTGTTTTTATTAAAGCCTTTTTTTAGATATATGTGTGCTAGTTCTAGCTATTAGCTGTTGTATTTTTTATTTTTTTTACTATTTATTTTACTTGTTGGGGGCAGCTATTTGTGGTTTTAGCATTGTTGTTTTGTTTTTGTGGGGTTTTTTAAATGCACTGTAGCACTTTGAGGTTGTTTGCTCAATGTAAAGTGCTTTTACAAATAAAATCTATTATTATTATTAGTAGTAGTAGTAGTAGTACCTCAAACTTAATTGGTTTGGTAACTTCTAAAGGAGTAGTCAAATGAAAAAGGTTGGAAATAAGGTTAGAAAAAAACTGGATTCCCTGGAAATTTGTTGAACATGGAAAAATGGTAGTTTGAATGTCCAGGATAAATTGAATGTGTTGAAGGTTGAAGAATGTGGGAATTGTGGAAGTTTGAAAAATGGCCAGTTCATTTTGAATGGGAAAAATGCAAAAAAATAATAAGAATAAAAGAATTATGGGAAATCCGTGAATTTTTTTTTTTAATTGTTGAAGTAGAGCACACAATTCCCAAACAGTCTGAATATTTTGAAGTTGGAACGGTTTGAATCAGATGACAAATGTGGGCGTGGTGGAACTTTGAAAAATGTCCCATTGATTTTAATGGCAATTTCCCAAAAATTTGGGAATTTTGGGGAAAAGCAAGAATTTTTTTGGAAAATGCTGAATTTTTTCAACTCATTTTCTGAACGAGTTGAAATGGTTGTTAACATTTTTTAAAGTCGGTGGAGAAATGTCAAAGTAGTAACATGTTGAATTGAGAAATGGCATTACGAAATTCCTGGAATTTCGGGAAAAAAAAGAGAATACAATAAAAATATACTACAAACTATTAAAATCACGTAATAATAATGTACAGTGTTTACCTTTGAGAGTGGATTTCGACGGCATCTGCCTCCGTCAAACACACCCGCAGCACTTTGTCCATATTTTCATGGATAAATGTCCACTTTTTTTTAGATATTTCACCATCCTTGCCCTGCTTCAGTATGGTACACACTAGCGTTGTTTCCATACCAATATGTTGGTACCGGTACCAAAATGTACTTCCATACTTTGATACTTTTCTAAGTAAAGGGGGACCACAATAAATGTCATTATTGTCTTTATTGTAACAAAATATCTTAGTGTACATGAAACATTTGTTTATTATTGTAATTTAGTCCTTCAATAAAATAGACAACTTGTCTTTTAGTAGGAAGTAAACAAAGACTCCTAATTAGTCTATGCAGTAACATATTGTGTCATTTATCATTTTGTCTACATTATGAGGGACAAACTGTAAAAATTGATTATTCATCGACTTGTTCATTTACTGTTAATATCTGCTTATTTTCTATTTTAACATGTTCTATCTACACTAAAATGGAATTGTCAGAATAATTGTATCTAAGTTACCACAAAACTTCAATGAGTTCCCGGCGAGCAGACAAAAGCTGTCTTTGATGCTACCAAGCAAAAGGCTTGTAAAACTCCACTGTGTAGGATGGGAAGCGACATGAAGGTGTCGGTTTCTTTGATGTGTTGTGATCCACAGGAAGATTTTGTCTTGACCCGGGATCTACAAAGCGGAGAGGAAGCAAGACCTGACCTTTTCTTTTAACTGTTTTGTGACCAAAGGCAGCGGCTGTTTACGACCCACGTCCCTTTAGAAACAGCTGTTGCCATGTAATCAGGGAAAAGTCCAAATAAAAGAGGAGGCGTACAATCTTTCGTCAGAGCGTGGTGGGAGGCTCTACAAGACGTTTCTCCTCGATTGAGCTAATTTGAATAATGTCTCTGTTTGATTCCTTGCTTCTTTGTCTGTTTAATAAATGTCATCAGTGTTTGAACCTGACAGTAATAATCACTTATTTTTAAGATTAAAGATTAAAGTACCAATGATTGTCACACACACACACTAGATGTGGTGAAATTTGTCCTCTGCATTTGACCCATCCCCTTGGGGAGCAGTGGGCAGCAGCGGCGCCGCGCCCGGGAATCATTTTGGTGATTTAACCCCCAACTCCAACCCTTGATGCTGAGTGCCAAGCAGGGAGGAAACGGTTCCCATTTTTATAGTCTTTGGTATGACTCGGCTGGGATTTGAATTCTTCTCTTCTTTGATACTTTACATTAGTTTTGGGTGATACCACACATTTAGGTATCGCTCCGATACCAAGTAGTTACAGGATCATACATTGGTCATATTCAAAGTCCTGGGACGTATTTACTGACTTTATAAACATAATATGAATTTTTTTAAAAAGGAAAAAAGATTTTGTGACGATAAACAACATCGATGTAATCATAGTAGTATCGACTACGCTCCTGTACTTGGTATCATTACAGTGGATGTCAGGTGTAGATCCACCCATGGCGTTTGTTTACATTGTGATGCCAGCTATTGTATCCTCCTAGGGTGTGTAGTGAAGCATGTTTAGCTATTCCTCATCCTCCAGTGATAATGCTACTTGAAATAAACTTACTTTATTTGTCGCCATGGAGGCCAGGATTAGTGATTTACAAGTAGCTTTATAAACATAATATGAATTTTTTTAAAGGAAAAAAGATTTTGTGACGATAAACAAAATCGATGTAATCATAGTAGTATCGACTACGCTCCTGTACTTGGTATCATTACAGTGGATGTCAGGTGTAGATCCACCCATGGCGTTTGTTTACATTGTGATGCCAGCTATTGTATCCTCCTAGGGTGTGTAGTGAAGCATGTTTAGCTATTCCTCATCCTCCAGTGATAATGCTACTTGAAATAAACATACTTTATTTGTCGCCATGGAGGCCAGGATTAGTGATTTACAAGTAGCTTTATAAACATAATATGAATTTTTTTTAAAGGAAAAAAGATTTTGTGACGATAAAAAATATCGATGTAATCATAGTAGTATCGACTAGATACGCTCCTGTACTTGGTATCATTACAGTGGATGTCATGTGTAGATCCACCCATGGCGTTTGTTTACATTGTGATGCCAGCTATTGTATCCTCCTAGGGTGTGTAGTGAAGCATGTTTAGCTATTCCTCATCCTCCAGTGATAATGCTACTTGTAAGAAACGTACTTTATTTGTCGCCATGGAGGCCAGGATTAGTGATTTACAAGTAGCTTTATAAACATAATATGAATTTTTTTTAAAGGAAAAAAGATTTTGTGACGATAAAAAATATCGATGTAATCATAGTAGTATCGACTAGATACGCTCCTGTACTTGGTATCATTACAGTGGATGTCAGGTGTAGATCCACCCATGGCATTTGTTTACATTGTGATGTCAGTGAGCTACGGTGTGTAGTGAAGCATGTTTAGCTATTCCTCATCCTCCAGTGATAACGCTACTTGAAAGAAACTTACTTTATTTGTCGCCATGGAGGCCAGGATTAGTGATTTAAGAAGTAGCTAAAGCACAACCCACAGGGGGCGCCACACAGTCACAAAAACGTCATCACACCCTAAATGAGGTGGAAATGATTTTGGTAAAAAAGCACAACGGAGGTGATGCGAGTCTTTTGAGACGTTCCCCATGAGAACAAAACCACACTGGGGTGTATCGGGACTAAAAGCTCAGCATCCCGGGGGCCCTGGAGGGGAAGTGAGCAACCAACCAGGTCAGCATTTCATACGTGTCACTTCCTGTCCGCCTCAGCGGGAGGAGCGCGGCATGGCACGCTGGCTAGAGGGGGCACACGGCCTGTCAGACTGCCATGGGAGGTTATACACATGGCACACACACACACACACACACACACACACACACACACACACACACACACACACACACACACACACACACACACACTAAAGGGTTGAGGTTAAAAGGATACTGAAGGTGACACTAAAGTGTGTGCTCTCTTTATATGTTTTAACAGCAGAGTCATGCAAGAAAAGTCTTTTCTCCCGTCTCCAACTGGCATGTCACGCTGCAGGCCACCACCTTTTTCCCTCGCCACTTGGCGCTTCATTTACCGCGGCCTCGGAGCATCACAAGTACCACGGTAGATTGGAGTAGCCATTTAAAGTTTCATGTCAGAACTAGATGATGTGTGAATGTTCCAATGCTGAAGTTGAAGTGAAATGCTGACAGAGTGTAGTATGAATGCAAGAATAGTTGGAATGGTTTGAATTTCCAGGAAAACGGGAATTTGGTTTGGAACTTGGGAAAGTGTTAGCTTGAATTTCCAGGATGAGTGGAATGTGTTGATGTTGGAATGGTTTGAATAGCTTGAAAAATGTGGGAATTGTGCAACTTGGAAAAATGTCCCATTTATTTCAATGGGAACTTCCTGGAAATTTGGGGAAAAGCAGGATTTTTTGGAAAATCATTAGAAGCATGAATGTCCTGAATGAGTTGGGGTTGGAATGTTTCCAAATCGGTGGAGAAATGTTGAAGTAGTAACATGTTTGATTGAGAAATGGTATTACGGAATTCCTGGAATTTCAGGAAAACCGGGAATTTTTCCAATTCAAAAAACAACTCTTTTTTTTTTGTCCTGATTAAGAGGAATGTTTTGACGGTGGAACGGTTGAAAAATGTGGAAGGAGTAGTCGCCAGAAAAAAGGGTGAAAAAGGGGTTTGAAAAAGTGGGAATTCCTGGAAACATTTTGAACTTGGAAAAAAAGATAGTTTGAATGTCCAGGATGAGTGGAATGTGTTGATGTTGGAATGGTTTGAATAGCATGAAAAATGTGGGAATTGTGCAAATTGGAAAAATGTCCCATTCATTTCAATGGAAACTTCCTGGAAATTTTTGGAAAAGCGGGATTTTTTGGAAAATCATTGGGAGCATGACTGTCCTGAATGAGTTGGGGTTGGAATGTTTTCAAATCGGTGGAGAAATGTTGAAGTAGTAACATTTTTAATTGAGAAATGGTATTACGGAATTCCTGGAATTTCAGGAAAACCGGGAATTTTTCCAATTAAAAAAACAACTTCGTTTTTTTGTCCTGATTAAGAGGAATGTTGTGACGGTGGAACGGTTGAAAAATGTGGAAGGAGTAGTCGCCAGAAAAAAGGGTGAAAAAAGGGTTTGAAAAAGTGGGAATTCTGGAAATTCCTGAAAACATTTTGAACTTGGAAAAAAAGATAGTTTGAATGTCCAGGATGAGTGGAATGTGTTGATGTTGGAATGGTTTGAATAGCATGAAAAATGTGGGAATTGTGCAAACTTGAAAAATGTCCCATTCATTTCAATGGAAACTTCCTGGAAATTTGGGGAAAAGCGGGATTTTTTTTGGAAAATCATTGGGAGCATGAATGTCCTGAATGAGTTGGGGTTGGAATGTTTTCAAATCGGTGGAGAAATGTTGAAGTAGTAACATGTTTAATTGAGAAATGGTATTACGGAATTCCTGGAATTTCAGGAAAACCGGGAATTTTTCCAATTAAAAAAACAACTTAGTTTTTTGTCCTGATTAAGAGGAATGTTTTGACGGTGAAACGGTTGAAGTGGGTTGAAAAATGTGGAAGGAGTAGTCGCCAGACAAAAGGGTGAAAAAAGGGTTTGAAAAAGTGGGAATTCTGGAAATTCCTGGAAACATTTTGAACTTGGAAAAAAAGATAGTTTGAATTTCCAGGATGAGTGGAATGTGTTGATGTTGGAATGGTTTGAATAGCATGAAAAATGTGGGAATTGTGCAACTTGGGAAAATGTCCCATTTATTTCAATGGGAACTTCCTGGAAATTTGGGGAAAAGCTGGATTTTTGGGTGGAAAATCATTGGGAGCATGAATGTCTTGAATGAGTTGGGGTTGGAATTTTTTCAAATCGGGGGAGAAATGTTGAAGTAGTAACATTTTTAATTGAGAAATGGTATTACGGAATTCCTGGAATTTCAGGAAAACCGGGAATTTTTCCAATTCAAAAAACAACTTGTTTTTTTGTCCTGATTAAGAGGAATGTTTTGACAGTGGAACGGTTGAAGTGGGTTGAAAAATGTGGAAGGAGTAGTCGCCAGAAAAAAGGGTGAAAATAAGGGTTTGAAAAAGTGGGAATTCTGGAAATTCCTGAAAACATTTTGAACTTGGAAAAAAAGATAGTTTGAATGTCCAGGATGAGTGGAATGTGTTGATGTTGGAATGGTTTGAATAGCATGAAAAATGTGGGAATTGTGCAAATTGGAAAAATGTCCCATTCATTTCAATGGAAACTTCCTGGAAATTTGGGGAAAAGCGGGATTTTTTTGGGAAAATCATTAGAAGCAAGAATGCTCTGAATGAGTTAAAATGGTTGGGGTTGGATTTTTTTCAAATCGGTGGAGAAATGTTGAAGTAGTTGGGGGTTAAATCACCAAAAATGATTCCCGGGCGCGGCACCGCTGCTGCCCACTGCTCCCCTCACCTCCCAGGGGTGAGCAAGGGGATGGGTCAAATGCAGAGGACAAATTTCACCACACCTAGTGTGTGTGTGACAATCATTGGTACTTTAACTTTAACTTTAGTAACATTTTTAATTGAGAACTGGTATTACGGAATTCCTGGAATTTCAGGAAAACCGGGAATTTTTCCAATTCAAAAAACAACTTAGTTTTTTGTCCTGATTAAGAGGAATGTTGTGACGGTGGAACGGTTGAAGTGGTTGAAAAATGTGGGAGGAGTAGCCGCCATAAAAAAGGGTGGAAATAGGGCTTTGGAAAACCAGGAATCCTGGAAAGTCCTGGAATTTTTTTGAACTAGGAAAAAAGATAGTTTGAATGTCCAGGATGAGTGGAATGTGTTGATGTTGGAATGGTTTGAATAGCATGAAAAATGTGGGAATTGTGCAACTTGGAAAAATGTCCCATTTATTTCAATGGGAACTTCCTGGAAATTTGGGGAAAAGCGGGATTTTTTGGAAAATCATTAGAGGCAAGAATGCTCTGAATGAGTTGAAATGGTTGGGGTTGGATTTTTTTCCAAATCGGTGGAGAAATGTTGAAGTAGTAACATGTTTAATTGAGAAATGGTATTACGGAATTCCTGGAATTTCATGAAAACCGGGAATTTTTCCAAGTCAAAAAACAACTTGATTTTTTGTCCTGATTAAGAGGAATGTTTTGACGGTGGAACGGTTGAAGTGGGTTGAAAAATGTGGGAGGAGTAGCCGACATTAAAAAAGGGTGCAAATAGGGCTTTGGAAAACCAGGAATCCTGGAAAGTCCTGGAATTTTTTTGAACTTGGAAAAAAGATAGTTTGAATTTCCAGGATGAGTGGAATGTGTTGAAGGTGGTATGGTTTGAATGGGTTGGAAAAATGTGGGAATGGTGGAAGTTTGAAAAATGGCCAGTTCATTTTGAATGGGAAAAATGCAAAAAAATAAATAAATGCACCTGGGGATAGGCCCCTCCCCCCTCCAAAGACATGCACCTAGGGATAGGCTCCTTCCACCTCCAGATACATGCACCTGGGGATAGGCCCCTCCCACCTCCAGATACATGCACCTGGGGATAGGCCCCTCCCACCTCCAGATACATGCCCCTGGGGATAGGCCCCTCCCACCTCCAAAGACATGCACCTAGGGATAGGCCCCTCCCACCTCCAAAGACATGCACCTGGAGATAGGTTGATTGGCAACTAGGGATGTCCGATAATGGATTTTTGCCGATACCCGATATTCCGATATTGTCCAACTCTTTAATTACCGATACCGATACCAACCGATACCGATATCAACCGATATATACAGTCGTGGAATTAACACATTATTATGCCTAATTTGGACAACCAGGTATGGTGAAGATAAGGTACTTTTTTTTTTTAAATTATAAAATAAAATAAGATAAATAAATTAAAAACATTTTCTTGAATAAAAAAGAAAGTAAAACAATATAAAAACAGTTACATAGAAAATAGTAATTAATGAAAATTTGTAAAATTAACTGTCAAAGGTTAGTACTATTAGTGGAGCAGCAGCACGCACAATCATGTGTGCTTACGGACTGTATCCCTTGCAGACTGTATTGATATATATTGATATATAATGTAGGAACCAGAATATTAATAACAGAAAGAAACAACCCTTTTGTGTGAATGAGTGTAAATGGGGGAGGGAGGTTTTTTGGGTTGGTGCATTAATTGTAAGTGTATCTTGTGTTTTTTATGTTGATTTAATTTAAAAAAAAAAAAAAAAAAAAAAAACGATACCGATAATAAAAAAAAAACGATACCGATAATTTCCGATATTACATTTTAACGCATTTATCGGCCGATAATATCGGCAGGCCGATATTATCGGACATCCCTATTGGCAACACTAAATGGTCCCAAGTGTGTGAATGTGAGTGTTGTCTATCTGTGTTGGCCCTGCGATGAGGTGGCGACTTGTCCAGGGTGCACCCCGCCATCCGCCCGAATGCAGCTAAGATAGGCTCCAGCAGCCACCCATGACCGCGAAAGGGACAAGCGGTAGTAAATGGATGGATGGATTAGTGAAAATCTTTCTTTTTTTGCACCACGCCACACTTTTTCTCTTTCAGGCTTCCAAAAAAAAAAAAAAAAAAAAAAGGGCGTCCGCCGCCTTTGAAAGCGCTCGTCATGCTGCTGTGTAAATGTTGCTGCTTGACATTACCAGCACCACACCTTCCTCCCAGCAGCCTCAGTGGACGCCCGGCTTTGGCCTAATTGGTTCCAGAGCAGACTGGCCACGGCCGTATTAATACGCTATCACACACACACACACACACACACACACACACACACACACACACAAGCCCGGCAATCAGCGGCTGACTCCCTAATTAAGGCCGTTACAAAGCAGCTCATTAGCATGTGTTGTAGGAGAGTGTGAGGAGGGAGGGCTAAGCATTTTGGAATGAATACCAAAGTGGCAAATAAGTGTGTGTTTGGCATGCAACTGAGGGGGCAGAGGGCCTTGCATGCACCCCAGGGAGTCTAGGAGGTCTCTCAGGGAGACCAGAGGCAAACATAAGCAGAATTTGAAAGGCAATCAGGAAAAGAGCATCTTGACACTTAAAGGCAACATGCAATGGCTGAGGAGCAGCTGAGGAACAGCTGAGGAGCAGCTGAGGAGAAGGTATGGAGCAGCTGAGGAGCAGGTATGGAGCAGGTGAGGAGCAGCTGAGGAGAAGGTATGGAGCAGCTGAGGAGCAGCTGAGGAGAAGGTATGGAGCAGCTGAGGAGCAGCTGAGGAGAAGGTATGGAGCAGCTGAGGAGCAGCTGAGGAGCAGCTGAGGAGAAGGTATGGAGCAGCTGAGGAGCAGGTATGGAGCAGGTATGGAGCAGGTGAGGAGCAGGTACAGGTATGGAGCAGGTGAGGAGCAGCTGAGGAGCAGCTGAGGAGAAGGTATGGAGCAGCTGAGGAACAGCTGAGGAACAGCTGAGGAGAAGGTATGGAGCAGGTACAGGTGAGGAGCAGGTGAGGAGCAGGTGAGGAGCAGGTGAGGTACAGGTATGGAGCAGAGAACGCCATCCATTTCAACTCATTTAGAACATGTTTTACCATTAATCAAAAAATGTCCCGCTTTGCGTGAAATTCCCAAATTTTGGGGGGAAATTCCCATTGAAAAGAATGTGACATTCTTCAAAGTTGCACAACTCCCACATTTTCCATCTGGTTCAAAATATTCAGCCTGTTTGGGGATTGTGTGTTCTACTTCAACAATTCTAAAAAGAAAAATTCCAGGATTTCAGTTTCAACTTCAGCATCGGAGCATTCACACGTGATTCCTTCAGGATTGGCCTCATCTGGTGTTGAGTGTGTGTTTCTGCCTGGGAAGGAGACTTGGTCTAAAGTCTGAGGAGAAGTGGTCTAAGGTCTAAGGAGAAGTGGTCTAAGGTCTAAGGAGAAGTGGTCTAAGGCAGTGGTCCCCAACCGGTACCGGGCCGCGGCCCGGTGGTTGGGGACCACTGGTCTAAGGTCTAAGGAGAAGTGGTCTAAGGAGAAGTGGTCTAAGGTCTAAGGAGAAGTGGTATAAGGAGAAGTGGTCTAAGGAGAAATCGTCTAAGGTCTAAGGAGAAGTGGTCTAAGTTCTAAGGAGAAGTGGTCTACGGTCTAAGGAAAAGTGGTCTAAGGAGAAGTGGTCTAAGGAGAAGTCGTCTAAGGTCTAAGGAGAAGTGGTCCAAGGAGAAGTGGTCTAAGGAAAAGTGGTCTAAGGAAAAGTGGTCTAAGGAAAAGTGGTCTAAGGAGAAGTGGTCTAAGTTCTAAGGAGAAGTGGTCTAAGGAGAAGTGGTCTAAGTTCTAAGGAGAAGTGGTCTAAGGAGAAGTGGTCTAAGTTCTAAGGAGAAGTGGTCTACGGTCTAAGGAAAAGTGGTCTAAGGAGAAGTGGTCTAAGGAGAAGTGGTCTAAGGTCTAAGGAGAAGTGGTCTAAGGAGAAGTGGTCTAAGGAAAAGTGGTCTAAGGAGAAGTGGTCTAAGGAGAAGTGGTCTAAGGAGAAGTGGTCTAAGGTCTAAGGAAAAGTGGTCTAAAGAGAAGTGGTCTAAGGAGAAGTGGTCTAAGTTCTAAGGAGAAGTGGTCTACGGTCTAAGGAGAAGTGGTCTAAGGAGAAGTGGTCTAAGGTCTAAGGAAAAGTGGTCTAAAGAGAAGTGGTCTAAGGAGAAGTGGTCTAAGTTCTAAGGAGAAGTGGTCTACGGTCTAAGGACAAGTGGTCTAAGGAGAAGTCGTCTAAGGTCTAAGGAATTCCCATTGAAATGAATGGGACATTTCTTCAAAGTTGCACAACTTTCACATTTTTCATCTGATTCAAACTGTTCCAACTTCATCTTCTTCTGCAGATGTTGGCGTGCTTACCTTCCACATTTTTCACCCGATTCAAAGCGTTCCAACTTCAAACTGTTTAGCCTATTCGGGAATCGCGGGCTTTCCCTTGACAAATTACAAAAATTCCCAGATTTCCCAGAATTCCAGGTTTTCCGGGACATTTTTCCCATTCTAAATAAATTGGCCATTTTTCAAACTTCCACCATTTCCACATTTTTCAACCGAGTCAAACCATTCCACCTTCAACACATTCCACTCATCCTGGAAATTCAAACTATAATTTTTTTCAAGTTAAAAAAAATTCCAGGATTTTCCAGAATCCCTGGTTTTCCAAAGCCCTATTTCCACCCTTTTTTCTAGGGACTACTCCTTCCACATTTTTCAATGCATTTCAACCGTTTCACCGTCAAAACGTTCCTCTTAATCAGGACAAAAAACTAAGTTGTTTCTTGAACCGGAAAAATTCCCAGTTTTCCCGAAATTCTGTAATACCATTTCTCAATTCAACATGTTACTACGTCAACATTTTTTGACCGATTTCAAAAATTCCAACACCAACCATTTCAACTCATTTAGAACATGTTTTAACATTTTTCAAAATTGCCTGAAATTCCCAAATTTTGGGGAAATTCCCATTGAAACGAATGGGACATTCTTCAAAGTTGCACAACTTTCACATTTTTCATCTGATTCAAACTGTTCCAACTTCATCTTCTTCTGCAGATGTTGGCGTGCTCTACCTTCCACATTTTTCACCCGATTCAAAGCGTTGCAACTTCAAACTGTTTAGCCTATATCCGGAATCGCGGGCTTTCCCTTGACAAATTACAAAAATTCCCATATTTACCTGCTTTCCAGGACATTTATCCCTGTTCAAAATGAATTGGCCCTTTTTCAAACTTCCACCACTTCCACATTTTTTCCAACTTATTCAAACCATTCCACCTTCAACACATTCCACCATCCTGGAAATTTAACCTACCTTTTTTCCAAGTTAAAAAAAAATGTTATTATTATTATTATTATTGTTATTATTATGGCGTGCTCTACCTTCCACATTTTTCACCCGATTCAAAGCGTTCCAACTTCAAACTGTTCAGCCTATTCGGGAATCGTGGGCTTTCCCTTGAGAAATTACAAAAATTCCCAGATTTCCCAGAATTCCAGGTTTTCCGGGACATTTTTCCCATTCAAAATGAATTGGCCATTTTTCAAACTTCCACCATTTCCACATTTTTCAACCGATTCAAACCATTCTACCTTCAACACATTCCACTCATCCTGGAAATTCAAACTATAATTTTTTTCAAGTTCAAAAAAATTCCAGGATTTTCCAGAATTCCTGGTTTTCCAAAGCCCTATTTCCACCCTTTTTTCTGGCGACTACTCCTTCCACATTTTTCAATGCATTTCAACCGTTTCACCGTCAAAACGTTCCTCTTAATCAGGACAAAAAACTAAGTTGTTTCTTGAACCGGAAAAATTCCCAGTTTTCCCGAAATTCTGTAATACCATTTCTCAATTCAACATGTTACTACGTCAACATTTTTTGACCGATTTCAAAAATTCCAACACCAACCATTTCAACTCATTTAGAACATGTTTTACCATTTTTCAAAATTGCCTGAAATTCCCAAATTTTGGGGAAATTCCCATTGAAACTAATGGGACATTTCTTCAAAGTTCCACAACTCCCATATTATTCATCTGATTCAAACTGTTCCAACTTCAAAAATTTCAGCCTGTTTGGGACTTATGTGCTGTACTTGAACAATTCTAAAAAGAAATTCCAGGATTTCAGTTTCAACTTCAGCATTGGAGCATTCACACGCAAATCCTTCAGGAATTACCTCATCTAGTGTTGAGTGTGTGTTTCTGCCTGGGAAGGAGAAGAGGTCTAAGGTGAAGTGGTCTAAGGAGAAGTGTTCTAAGGTCTAAGGAGAAGTGATCTAAGGTCTAAGGAGAAGTGGTCTAAGGAGAAGTGGTCTAAGGTCTAAGGAGAAGTGATCTAAGGTCTAAGGAGAAGTGGTCTAAGAAGAAGTGGTCTAAGGTCTAAGGAGAAGTGGTCTAAGGAGAAGTGGTCTAAGGTCTAAGGAGAAGTGGTCTAAGGTCTAAGGAGAAGTAGTCTGCCCAATGCTCTTCCCAGCAGCCACTGGCTGTTCTGACCTGGCCATTATGCCGCCGTGACCCCCTCCATTATTCCCACTGTCCGTACACGGCGCTACACTGAACCGCGGCGCCCTGCTCGCTGCACCGGCCATCACTCTCGGCGCTCAATGGCGGCATTACCGCGGCACCACGCCGTCGGGAGGCAAAGCGGGAGTTTGGAGTGATGGTTTAAGCAGGTCGTTAGGTCAGAGGTCCCCGACAGCACTTCCACCCCTGCCAGTCGGAGCGGAACTGCGAGAGAGACCTGGAAGTAGATATGATGACCTTTTGTACGCCGCACCCCAAAATATACCCTCTTATCAAAATGACCTTAGCGTGCGAGCATAGGAAGTCCATCCATCATCTTAAAGATTAATCCTCCTCTCCATTCTTCTCCTGAATCTATTAATAATGTCAGCAGAGATGTCTTCTGATATTGTGACTTTTATTCATTAGCCTGGGAAGGAAATACTGCGAGGGGCGATAATCGTCTGCCTAAAGAGTGTAAAGAGTCCAACCTGCAAAATTGAATGACCCTGAGGTCGTACAAGTTGGAGCCGGGCTAAAAAAAACTGTAGAAGACTTTCCCCGTCACACACTTGCAGCCAAAATGATGATGGGATCCATAAAACTGTACAATAGCCAAAAGCAGTGAAGTCGTCACCTTGTGTAAATGGTGAATAAAAAGAGAATACAACAAATCCTTTTCAACTTATATTCAATGTACAAACCCCGTTTCCATATGAGTTGGGAAATTGTGTTAGATGTAAATATAAACGGAATACAATGATTTGCAAATCATTTTCAACCCATATTCAGTTGAATATGCTACAAAGACAACATATTTGATGTTCAAACTGATCAACTTTTTTTTTTTTTTGTAACTAATCATTAACTTTAGAATTTGATGCCAGCAACACGTGACAAAGAAGTTGGGAAAGGTGGCAATAGATACTGATAAAGTTGAGGAATGCTCATCAAACACTTATTTGGAACATCCCACAGGTGAGCAGGCTAATTGGGAACAGGTGGGTGCCATGATTGGGTATAAAAGTAGATTCCATGAAATGCTCAGTCATTCACAAACAAGGATGGGGCGAGGGTCACCACTTTGTCAACAAATGCGTGAGCAAATTGTTGACAAAGTGTAAGAAAAACCTTTCTCAAGCAGCTATTGCAAGGAATTTAGGGATTTCACCATCTACGCTCCGTAATATCATCAAAGGGTTCGGAGAATCTGGAGAAATCACTGCACGTAAGCGGCTAAGCCCGTGACCTTCCACCCCTCAGGCTGTACTGCATCAACAAGCGACATCAGTGTGTAAAGGATATCACCACATATGCTCAGGAACACTTCAGAAACCCACTGTCAGTAACTACAGTTGGTCGCTACATCTGTAAGTGCAAGTTAAAACTCTCCTATGCAAGGCGAAACCGTTTATCAACAACACCCAGAAACGCCGTCGGCTTCGCTGGGCCTGAGCTCATCTGAGATGGACTGATGCAAAGAGGAGAAAGTGTTCTGTGGTCTGACGAGTCCACATTTCAAATTGTTTTTGGAAACTGTGGATGTCGTGTCCTCCGGACCAAAGACGCCTGTTATAGGCGCAAAGTGTAAAAGGCAGCATGTGTGATGGTATGGGGGTGTATTAGTGCCCAAGACATGGGTAACTTACACATCTGTGAAGTCACCATTAATGCTGAAAGGTACGTACAGGTTTTGGAGCAAAAATATGTTGCCATCCAAGCAACGTTACCATGGACGCCCCTGCTTATTCCAGCAAGACAATGCCAAGCCACGTGTTACAACAGTGTGGCTTCATAGTAAAAGAGTGCGGGTACTAGACTGGCCTGCCTGTAGTCCAGACCTGTCTCCCATTGAAAATGTGTGGCGCATTATGAAGCCTAAAATAGCAGAAGGGAGACCCCCGGACTGTTGAACAACTTAAGCTGTACATCAAGCAAGAATGGGAAAGAATTCCACCTAAATAGCTTCAAAAATGTGTCTCCTCACTTCCCAAACGTTTACTGAGTGTTGTTAAAAGGAAAGGCCATGTAACACAGTGGTGAACATACTCTTTCCCAACTACTTTGGCACGTGTTGCAGCCAAGGTAATTATTATTTGCAAAAAAAAAAATAAAGTTTATGAGTTTGAACATCAAATATCTTGTCTTTGTAGTGCATTCAATTGAAAGAACCCGTTCCCGTTATCCAGGCCACTATAGTAAAGAAAAAGAGTTGGTTCTTTATTCGAATCCCTGGGAACGAATCCCGTCCCACAGGAAATGCCCTGTGGGACATCACAGGAAATGACGTAGCTCAGTCATTAGGCGGCAGATACAGAAAGCAGCAAAAATAATGGACCGGAAAAAAACGCCTCAAGGCATGGCTTCATTTTACAAAAAAATATGACGAGGAAACGGCAATATGCAATTATTGCCAGGCTTCGCTCTAATGTAAGGGGAGCAGTACAACAAACATGTTGTAACATGTTCAGGCCGCACATAACCTGAACGTTCGAGAACCGTGTCGTGTCTTCGACACGTGGAGAAGCAGCGACGGAGATGATGAAGCACGCCCCTCTTCCTCTGCTTCAACCTGCAGCCCCAGCTCCAGTGATAGTGCCAGTGAGTAACTAACGTTAACTGTTGCTGGTTAATTTCCATATCTGCTCACTTGTAGCCTTTAGGCTAAAATAAGGTTACCTCTTATGTCTACCAGGACTGCAGAATTGTTGATTGATGACTGTGGCGTTCTTAGTGTCATAGTGTGTGTAGTTAATATGTTCCAATAGCAGTAGAAGTGCACTTTTCGGAGAGCTGTATTATTTTCAGTTTTTTGCTCAAGGGACTGATTTTATTTAACACTATATTATTATTTATACACCTATAGTGATCACAGAGACAGGTTGTTTTTGTGTTACTGTATATATATATGTTTTTCTGAAAAATCCCACTTAATATACTTTGGGTAACAACAGTCAATATTTATGTATTTTGTTTAATTTTTTTAGGGGGGTAACAACAGTCAATATTTATTTATTTTATTTTATTTTTTTCTTATAAAATAAAAGTGAGCTTTTGTTAAACCAAATATTGTGTGTTTTTTTCCAAATACAACAACCTATCTGGATTCGATAAGAGAATCGATAAGGAATCGGTTCGATAAGAGGATTCGATAATGGGCTCGAACTCGATAATTTCTTATCAAACACCATCCCTACCAATGTGTATGTGTGTATAAATGATACATAGACTGTAAAAATCTGCTGTACAGTAAGTGTGTTTGGGTCCCTTTTTTCCAGGAACACTAATACCAAAAGTCACAATGTCCTATAGCAGTGTTTCCCACACATTCATTTATTTGTGGCGGCCCGCCACGAAAGAATTACGTCCGCCACAAATTTTAAAAAATTAAAAACAATTTTTTTTTTTTTTTTTTTTTTTTTTTGGTCCTGTCCAGCTTCTCAGGTAAATCATATAGTTGATGTAGATGCCCATATAGGCTGTTCACATTTACTTTACAAAAGAGAAGTGTAGGATACTTCTCTTGTTGCCTTATTTGTATTTGACCACTACTGTTTTCTGTTTATTTGTTACTGACTGTGGCAGGACACCTCTGCCTCTGTTTCACTTTATGTTGCTGGTAAATAATATGGTTGTAGTAGTAGGCTAAAGTTAAATTATTTAGTATGCACTAATTAAAGGGGCAGAGCTTTAAGAGACATTTTAGCTTTTATATTTTATAAGATATATTTTTTGTAAGAACCACAATTAATAAATATATTTCAGTGAATAACTTATTGTTCAAATCTGTATATAAATATGTACATAAAGTGTTGTAATTATATTGTAAAATGGATGGATGGACGTTTAAAACAAAACTGTTATTATTAATTAGTAAGTATACATTTTTTTAGCCTTTTTAGAGAAAATCATATCATTGTAATAAATTATGCAAATTACTCGATGATGTCATGGTGACCACGCCCATAGCCACACCCCCACCAACACAGGTATCTTGGCAGTTTATGGGAAACACTGTATAGAGTTCTAAAAAAAGTTATGACAGACCACCTAAAAAAAAACGGGAATGGAATTTTACCGTTTTTTACTGAATGGGACACTCAAAATGTACATGAAAAGATTTACAATATTAACTATGAACAATAAAACAGTGAATATTAACAACATATGAACATATTTTACTTCTCAGACCAAGCAAAACACAACAAAAATAAAATTTAATAAATAGCAAAGTATGAATGCAAAGTGCAATAAACACCTACAATATGATAAATTATCATTTTTTATGCAGATATTTGTTATAAAAAATGTGCTTCCACATCATTCCTGACACATGTGTTTGGGGCTGAAAACAAGCCCCGCCCACTCTGCTTTGTTCCTGGTCTGAGCTGCTGTGACCTAAATGACCCTAATAACTCCTATAACACCCAAAAGTGCAGATTCCAACCATTGAAATACTTTCTATAGTTCCAGACTTAGTCATTTACAAACTCCCAAAGCAGTGAAGTCGTCACGTTGTGTAAATGGTAAATAAAAAAGAGAATACAACAAATCCTTTTCAACTTAAATTCAATTGAATAGACGGCAAAGACAAGATATTTCATGTTCACACTGAGAAATGTGTTATTTTTTGCAAATATTAGCTCATTTGGAATTTAATGCCTACAACATGTTTCAAAAAAAAGGGCACAAGTGGCAAAAAAGAGTGAAAAAGTAGAGGAATGCTCATCCAACACTTATTTGGAACATCCCACAGGTGAGCAGGCTAATTGGGAACAGGTGGGTGCCATGATTGGGTATAAAAGCAGCTTCCATGAAATGCTCAGTCGTTCACAAACAAGGACGGGCGAGGGTCACCACTTTGTCGACAAATGCCTGAGCAAATTGTTTAAGAGCAACATTTCTCAACCAGCTATTGCAAGGAATTTAGGGATTTCACCATCTACGCTCCGTAATGCCATCAAAAAGTTCAGAGGATCTGGAGAAATCACTGCACGTAACATTGAACGCCCGTGACCTTGGTGTATGACCTGATAGGAACTGTGCAGATTTGACGGCAGGTACGGCGTGAGAGTCTGTTGAAGTAAAAAGTGTTTCTCGCCTTCCTGTCGGTCGTTTTTTCTTAACAATGATCTGGCAGCAGCCGGCGGCATCTCACAAGACCCTCGGGTGCTGTGAATGCCAATCAAGTCACCAAAGTCACGTCTTGGTGAAGATTGATGATCCATCATTTTTAGATCTATTTTTTTAATGCCTGGCTGGCGATGTACTGACACACCCTTCACCATCCACTGACACACCCTCCACCATCCACTGACACACCCTTCACCATCCACTGACACACCCTCCACCATCCACTGACACACCCTCCACCATCCACTGACACACCCTTCACCATCCACTGACACACCCTTCACCATCCACTGACACACCCTCCACCGACACACCCTCCACCATCCACTGACACACCCTCCACCATCCACCATCCACTGACACACCCTTCACCATCCACTGACACACCCTCCACCATCCACTGACACACCCTCCACCATCCACCATCCACTGACACACCCTCCACCATCCACTGACACACTCTCCACCATCCACCATCCACTGACACACCCTCCACCATCCACTGACACCCCCTCCACCATCCACTGACACACCCTCCACCATCCACTGACACACCCTTCACCATCCACTGACACACCTTCCACTATCCACAGACACACTCTCTACCATCTACTGACACACCATCCACCATCCACTGACACACCCTCCACCATCCACTGACACACCCTCCACCATCCACTGACACACCCTCCACCATCCACTGACACACCCTCCACCATCCACTGACACACCCTCCACCATCTACTGACACACCCTTCACCATCCACTGACACCCCCTCCACCATCCACTGACACACCCTCCACCATCCACTGACACACCCTCCACCATCTACTGACACACCATCCACCATCTACTGACACACCCTTCACCATCCACTGACACACCCTTCACCATCCACTGACACACCCTTCACCATCCATTGACACACCCTCCACCATCCACTGACACACCATCCACCATCCACTGACACACCCTCCACCATCCACTGACACACCCTCCACCATCCACTGACACACCCTCCACCATCCACTGACACACCCTCCACCATCCACTGACACACCCTCCACCATCCACTGACACACCCTCCACCATCTACTGACACACCCTTCACCATCCACTGACACCCCCTCCACCATCCACTGACACACCCTCCACCATCCACTGACACACCCTCCACCATCTACTGACACACCATCCACCATCTACTGACACACCCTTCACCATCCACTGACACACCCTTCACCATCCACTGACACACCCTTCACCATCCACTGACACACCCTTCACCATCCATTGACACACCCTCCACCATCCACTGACACACCCTCCACCATCCACTGACACACCATCCACCATCCACTGACACACCCTCCACCATCCACTGACACACCCTCCACTGACACCCCCTCTACCATCCAGTGCAGATCTACAGGTACTCTCAGGTGTGTGTAATCAAGTTTAAAGAGTGTAGATCTACAGGTACTCTCAGGTGTGTGTAATCAAGTTTAAAGAGTGCAGATCTACAGGTACTCTCAGGTGTGTGTAATCAAGTTTAAAGAGTGTAGATCTACAGGTACTCTCAGGTGTGTGTAATCAAGTTTAAAGAGTGTAGATCTACAGGTACTCTCAGGTGTGTGTAATCACGTTTAAAGAGTGCAGATCTACAGGTACTCTCAGGTGTGTGTAATCAAGTTTAAAGAGTGCAGATCTACAGGTACTCTCAGGTGTGTGTAATCAAGTTTAAAGAGTGTAGATCTACAGGTACTCTCAGGTGTGTGTAATCAAGTTTAAAGAGTGTAGATCTACAGGTACTCTCAGGTGTGTGTAATCAAGTTTAAAGAGTGCAGATCTACAGGTACTCTCAGGTGTGTGTAATCAAGTTTAAAGAGTGCAGATCTACAGGTACTCTCAGGTGTGTGTAATCAAGTTTAAAGAGTGTAGATCTACAGGTACTCAAGGTGTGTGTAATCAAGTTTAAAGAGTGCAGATCTACAGGTACTCTCAGGTGTGTGTAATCACGTTTAAAGAGTGCAGATCTACAGGTACTCTCAGGTGTGTGTAATCAAGTTTAAAGAGTGTAGATCTACAGGTACTCTCAGGTGTGTGTAATCAAGTTTAAAGAGTGCAGGTCTACAGGTACTCTCAGGTGTGTGTAATCAAGTTTAAAGAGTGCAGATCTACAGGTACTCTCAGGTGTGTGTAATCAAGTTTAAAGAGTGCAGATCTACAGGTACTCTCAGGTGTGTGTAATCACGTTTAAAGAGTGCAGATCTACAGGTACTCTCAGGTGTGTGTAATCAAGTTTAAAGAGTGCAGATCTACAGGTACTCTCAGGTGTGTGTAATCACGTTTAAAGAGTGCAGATCTACAGGTACTCTCAGGTGTGTGTAATCAAGTTTAAAGAGTGCAGATCTACAGGTACTCTCAGGTGTGTGTAATCAAGTTTAAAGAGTGTAGATCTACAGGTACTCTCAGGTGTGTGTAATCAAGTTTAAAGAGTGCAGATCTACAGGTACTCTCAGGTGTGTGTAATCAAGTTTAAAGAGTGCAGATCTACAGGTACTCTCAGGTGTGTGTAATCACGTTTAAAGAGTGTAGATCTACAGGTACTCTCAGGTGTGTGTAATCACGTTTAAAGAGTGCAGATCTACAGGTACTCTCAGGTGTGTGTAATCAAGTTTAAAGAGTGCAGATCTACAGGTACTCTCAGGTGTGTGTAATCAAGTTTAAAGAGTGTAGATCTACAGGTACTCTCAGGTGTGTGTAATCACGTTTAAAGAGTGCAGATCTACAGGTACTCTCAGGTGTGTGTAATCACGTTTAAAGAGTGCAGATCTACAGGTACTCTCAGGTGTGTGTAATGTAATCAAGCCGCCACTAATGGATTATTCTCTCTGCTCCATCAGCCTCCTTCCACTTGTTTGTTTTACCGCAGTCAGGAAATGAGCGGACGAGGAGCGGCGAGATTAAAAGGAACAATCTTGGCTAATTATCACATGCTCTCTCTCGGCCCCGCCCCCCCCACGGATCCCTGTTCAACTCCCGTGACGTCTTGTATAGCAGCACACACGCCAAGATGGCACTTGAGATACAGCAGGAAGTTACATGCATGAATTAAACTGTAATGATATTTGTGTGAATGCTCCAAAACTGTTTCAGTTTTTTCTTCTTCTTCCAGTTTCTTCTTCTTCTTCTTCTTCTTCTTCATTCAGTTTATTGTTCTTCTTCTTCATTTAGTTTCTTGTTATTCTTCTTCTTCTTTCAGTTTCTCTTCTTATTCTTCTTCTTTCAGTTTCTTCTTCTTCTTCTTTCAGTTTCTTCTTCTTCTTCTTCTTCTTCCAGTTTCTTCTTCTTATTCTTCTTCTTTCAGTTTCTTCTTCTTCTTCTTTATTCAGTTTCTTCTTCTTCTTCATTCAATCCAATCCAATCCACTTTATTTATATAGCACATTTACACAACAAGAATGTTTCCAAAGTGCTGCACAGCCATGTTAAAAACAATATTAAAAACAATATTAAAAACTATATTAAAAACAATATTAAAAACAATATTATGCTACACCAATGACTGAATAAAAACAAAGAATAAATGAATAAAAAACCAATACAGAGACAATATAAAAAATAAATATGATTAAAAACGATTTTAAAGGGTGAAACCAATTAAAACAGTAAAATAGACATCAAAATTTATAACCCTAACCCTAACCACATAGGACAACAGAGGACAGAAGACCACACAACTCACGTAGTGTTAAAAGCCAAAGAATAAAAGTGGGTCTTTAGACGAGACTTAAAACACTCCACTGTGGGAGCAGTTTGAACATGGAGGGGCAGAGTGTTCCAGAGTTTAGGGCCGACCACAGAGAAGGCCCTGTCTCCCCTGGTTTTAAGTCTCGTCCTGGGCACCACGAGCTGGAGCTGGCTCTCGGACCTCAGAGCGCGCGCAGGAGTGTAAATTTGGATGAGGTCCGAGATATACTGAGGTGCCAGTCCATGTAAAGCTTTAAAAACAAACAGCAAAGATTTAAAATCAATTCTAAAATGAACAGGGAGCCAGTGCAAACTCCGAAGAATTGGGGTTATATGCTCACGTTTCCTGGCCCCTGTTAAAAGTCGTGCTGCCGCGTTCTGGACTAACTGCAACCGGGAGAGAGTTTTTTGGCTAATGCCAGCATAAAGTGCATTGCAGTAGTCTAGGCGACTTGAAATAAAAGCATGCACGACTTGTTCAAAAAGGTTAAAAGATAAAAATGGTTTTACCTTTGCTAAAAGACGAAGATGATAAAAACACGATTTTAAAACGCCATTGACTTGTTTGTCAAATTTAAAATCGCTGTCTATAGTGACGCCAAGGCTGGTGACTTTGGGACGCACATGATTTTGCAATGGTCCCAAGTCAGTGAGGGCCGGACCAAAAACTGAAATTTCCGTTTTTCCCTCATTCATTATTAAAAAATTCTGGGCTAACCAAGCCTTGACATCACATAGACAGTTGAGAAGGGGTGTCAGGGGGCCGTGGCCTTTTGAAATTGGCATATACATTTGGCAGTCATCTGCATAAAAGTGATAAGACACTCCATGTTTCTTAAAAATCTCTCCAAGAGGGAGAATGTACAAGGAAAACAGGATGGGGCCTAGAATGGATCCCTGGGGGACACCACAGTAAAGCGGAGCAGAAGAAGAGGTGGCGTCCCCCAGCCTGACAGAGAAGGACCTCTCTGACAGGTAGGATCTGAACCACTCTAATGCAGTCCCCCTGACACCCACACAGTCTCTCAGGCGGTCTAAAAGAATTGTGTGGTCGACTGTGTCAAAGGCAGCTGTAAGATCTAAAAGCACTAAAATGGCAGAGCTACCAGAATCAGACATTAAAAGCAAGTCATTAGAAACCTTTAAAAGTGCAGATTCAGTACTGTGCAAAGCCTTGTATCCAGACTGAAATGGATCTAAAGTGCTATTTTCATCTAAAAAAGGCTGCAGCTGCGCTAAAACACATTTCTCCAGAATTTTTGACACAAAAGGTAATTTGGAAATGGGCCGATAATTTGACAAACATGTCGGATCTAGACCTGTTTTTTTAATCAAAGGCTCGACAACAGCTCTTTTACAAAAAGAGGGGACCCAGCCAGAAATCAAGCTGCTGTTGATGATGTCCCTAACAGACAAGTCAATAGTGCCCCAGATTTCTTTAAAAAAGCGAGGGGGTACTGGGTCTGTGGGACAGGACGAGGGTTTCAGTTTGTGGACTATTCCTGTAAGCTCAGGCATGGACACAGGCTCAAAGTGACTAAACACAGCCAAGCACTGAGTGGCCACATTAAAACTCAATGGAGAGCGAGAAAGATTTGCCCGAATAAAAGCAACCTTATCGTTAAAAAAGGAGAGAAATTTTTCACAAGTTTCACTTGTCATCTCCAGTAAAGTGGCTGGATTCGGATTAAGAACATAACTAATAGTATTAAAAAGAACACGTGGCTTGCTGATACTATTTAAAATTAAGTCTGACAGATATTTTGTTTTTTCAGCTTTAACCACACTTTGATAGTTCTGACAGTTTTCTTTTAAAATTTGATAAGAAACCTCCAAGTGATCCCCTTTCCACTTGCGCTCCGCCCTTCGCCACTCACGCCGAGCTGTGCGTGTGGTTTCATTGAGCCAAGGCTCCTGTTTTGGCTTTGGACGTATAGCTTTGAGGGGCGCTATACTATCCAGAACCTCAGAACATGTAGAAAGAAAAGAGCACATCAATTGTTCAGTGTCTGCAGAGTGTGATATACTCTGCATGGAGACAGTGAATAAAGGGGAGAAGGTGGCTGCGGTGTCAGACCTAATAACACGCCCATGACGCACGGCAAGTGGTTTCACATCAGGGTCCAAACTTAAATTAAACATAACAGGACTGTGATCAGAAAACACAGCATCACCAACAACGACATTGTCAACATTAAAACCATGAGACAATACGAGATCTAGTGTATGCCCACGTTCATGTGTGGAACCAGATACAGACTGTATAAAATTAAAAGAGTCAATGACATTCAGGAAGCTCCTGGATAGAGGTTCGTCTGGGCAGCAGGTGTGAATATTAAAGTCACCAACAATAAGAACACGATCATATTTGGGCAGAATTTCGGCCAGAAATTCAGAAAAGTCATTTATGAAGTCTTTGTGGTACTTGGGTGGTCGATAAACTACAGCACACAGGACGACATCAGAAAGACCCAGCTCAAACATGCATAGTTCGAAGCTTGAAAAGGAGGATTGCAGGCGGATCTGACGGCATTTAAAGTCATTTTTAAAAACGACTGCTAATCCTCCTCCTTTTCGGCCAGACGACCGCGGAGAATTAAAATACGAGCACTCCGGTGATAAAAGTTCATTTAGAGGAGCGAACTCACCAGTTCTCAGCCAAGTCTCCGTCACACAGAGGAAGTCCAGTCCGCGGGAGACGAATAAATCCTTCAGGATAAATGTTTTGTTTGTCAAGGATCTTGCGTTAACAAGACCGAACTTAACGGGGGCCGGCGCATCCAAGGCCGGTGCTGATCTGGGTGGGGCCCGACACAGAGCCCGCAGGTGGCGGGAATTCACTCCGCACCTCCGGGGGCGGGGACAGCAGGAGCGCGGCGGGCGAGCTTCCCCCTGCAGGCCGACGACAGGAACAATCCAGGACCCGGCGGGATCCAGCAAACGTGGGTGCAGGAAGAAACCAGGTACCGGTCCATACCTCCTTCGGGAAGTCACGGAAAGCCGGGCCAGGAGTGCCCTAACTTTCACCAGCTGGCCGCCACGTTTACCGCGGCGCCGATGACGCTTTCGCCGGGGGAGAGGAGCCAGAGGGCGAAAAAGGAAGGCAGGAATCCGGCCAGGTGAGGAAGCTGACTGGGACGTCGTAAAACTAACGTCGAAGTTGATCATATCCGTGTGAGAGGGACAAAGATCCAACAGCGTTTGGCGGTCATACACAAACAGTGAGTTGACAGGTACAACAAAAGACGCGAACAGCACAAAAACAAGCAAAACTGACAGCGAGAGACGGCAAGCCTTAGCACATTCAGTTTCTTGTTATTCTTCTTCTTCTTTCAGTTTCTTCTTCTTCTTCTTTCAGTTTCTTCTTCTTCTTCTTCTTTCAGTTTCTTCTTCTTTTTCTTTCAGTTTCTTCTTCTTCTTCTTTCAGTTTCTTCTTTTTCCTCCAGTTTCTTCTTCTTCCTCCAGTTTCTTCTTCTTCTTCTTCTTCTTCTTCTTCTTCTTTCAGTTTCTTCTTCTTCTTTTTTCAGTTTCTTCTTCTTCTTCTTTCAGTTTCTTCTTCTTCCAGTTTCTTCTTCTTCTTCTTTTTCTTCCTCCAGTTTCTTCTTCCTCCAGTTTCTTCTTCTTCTTCTTCTTCCAGTTTCTTCTTCCTCCAGTTTCTTCTTCTTCCTCCAGTTTTTTCTTCTTCTTCTTCTTCCTCCAGTTTCTTCTTCTTCTTCTTCTTCTTCTTCTTCTTCTTCCTCCAGTTTCTTCTTCTTCTTCTTCCAGTTTCTTATTCTTCTTCTTCCTCCAGTTTCTTCATCTTCTTCTTCTTCTTCTTCTTCAAGGTTTCTTCTTCTTCTTTCAAATTCTTCTTCTTCTTCCAGTTTCTTCTTCTTCTTCTTCCAGTTTCTTCTTCTTCTTCTTCTTCTTCTTCTTCCAGTTTCTTCTTCTTCTTCTTCTTCTACTTCAAGTTTCTTCTTCTTCTTTCAGCTTCTTCTTCTTCTTCAGTTTCTTCTTCCTCTTCCTCTTCAGTTTATTCTTCCTCTTCAGTTTCTTCTTCTTAATATTATTATTATTATTATTATTATGGCATGCTCTACCTTCCACATTGTTCATCCGATTCAAATCGTTCCAACTTCAAACTGTTCAGCCTATTCGGGAATCGCAGGCTTTTCCTTGACAAATTCCAAAATTTCCCAGATTTCCCAGAATTCCAGGTTTTCCGGGACATTTTTCCCAGTCAAAATTAATTGGCCATTTTTCAAACTTCCACCATTTCCATATTTTTCAACCGATTCAAACCATTCCACCTTCAACACCTTCCACTCATCCATGAAATTCAAACTATAATTTTTCCAAGTTCAAAAAAATTCCAGAATTTTCCAGAATTCCTGGTTTTCCAAAGCCCTATTTCCACCCTTTTTCCTGGCGACTACTCCTTCCACATTTTTCAACCCACTTCAACCGTTCCACCGTCAAAACATTCCTCTTAATCAGGACAAAAAACAAAGTTGTTTTTTGAACTGGTAAAATTCCCGGTTTTCCCGAAATTCCGTAATACCATTTTTAAATTCAACATGTTACTACTTCAACATTTCTCCACCGATTTGAAAAAAATATTTTCAATGGGAGACAGGTCTGGACTAGAGGCAGACCAGTCTAGTACCCGCACTCTTTTACTACAAAGCCACGCTATTGTAACACGTGATTCGGCATTGTCTTGCTGAAATAAGCAGGGGCGTCCATGATAACGTTGCTTGGACGGCAACATATGTTGCTCCAAAACCTGTATGTACCTTACAGCATTAATGGTGCCTTCACAGACGTGTAAGTTACCCATGCCTTGGGTACTAATACACCCCCATACCATCACATGCTGCCTTTTACACTTTGACCCTAGAACAGTCCGGATAGTTATTTTCCTCTCTGGTTTACAGTTTCCAAAAACAATCTGAAATGCGGACTCGTCAGACCACAGAACACTTTTCCACTTTGCATCAGTCCATTTTAGATGAGCTCAGGGCCCAGCGAAGCGTTTCTGGGTGTTGTTGATAAATGGCTTTGGCTTTGCATAGTAGAGTTTTAACTTGCACTTACAGATGTGGCGACCAACTGTAGTTACTGACAGTGGTTTTCTGAAGTGTTCCCGAGCCCATGTGGTGATATCCTTTACACACTGATGTCGCTTTTTGATGCAGTACCGCCTGAGGGATCAAAGGTGCTTAATATCATGGCTTACGTGCAGTGATTTCTCCAGATTCTCTCAACCTTTTGATGATATTACGGAGCGTAGATGGTGCAATCCCTAAATTCCTTGCAATAGCTGGTTGAGAAATGTTGCTCTTAAACAATTTGCTCAGGCATTTGTTGACAAAGTGGTGACCCTCGCCCCGTCCTTGTTTGTGAACGACTGAGCATTTCATGGAAGCTGCTTTTATACCCAATCATGGCACCCACCTGTTCCCAATTAGCCCGTTCACCTGTGGGATGTTCCAAATAAGTCTTTGATAAGCATTCCTCAACTTTCTCACTCTTTTTTGCCACTTGTGCCAGCTTTTTTGAAACATGTTGCAGGCATCAAATTCCAAATGAGCTAATATTTGCAAAAAATAAAGTTTCTCAGTGTGAACATGACATATCTTGTCTTTGCAGTCTATTCAATTGAATATAAGTTGAAAAGGATTTGTCGTATTCTCTTTTTTATCTACCATTTACACAAGGTGCCAACTTCACTGGTGTTGTTAGATAATTGACAGTCATCTACTCTCACATTTCCACCAAAAAAAGGGTTCCACAGCCACTCACCCACTCCTCCTGGATGCCTCGGACGGCCTTGTTGGCCCGGGTCAGGTTCCTGCAGGCCAGGACGACGTGGGCCCCGTGAAGAGCGAAGGACCTGGCTGTTTCCAAGCCTGCAAGACGAGAGCCGGGGACAGGAAAAAGATGAATTTCATTCCAAAGAGAAGCTTGAAAGGGGAAGATAACTTTTGATTGAGGTTAGCAAGTTAGCAGCACTATCAAGTCTTCTTATAATTTGTGTCATTGAGCCAGCAGTGGTCCTGCTAATCATTTCTCAGAAGTGATGACACGGATTGAATTATTGTGTCTACTTCCTCTCCTCGCCAGGAGATAAAAGTTGAGGACGTGACTTTTGGGGAAAGGTATCCTGCCGGGGGGGGGAGGGGCTGTGGGATATTAATGATGTCGCTAATGACGCACTGATGGCGCTAATTATGACAAACACGGCCAATAATGGAGGGAAGTAGAGTGGCACAACTCGGTGTGATAGTAGGCGGCATCAAAGGGCCGCTGATAAGGACACAATTCCGGGATGGAACGCGGGCCTTTCAGATAGGCACTGGATTTATCAGTCTGAGACTGGCCCAAATCACGTTGGCGGCGATAAAACTGACAAAGATAGACGGGAGTAGAAGTTTTCTAAATTGCACGTCTAAATGGGTCAGTTCACGCCCCTGGTTGAATTCATTTCATATTACACGATGGTTCCTGTACACCAGATCTGGGCAAAATAGGGCCCGCGGGCCACATGTGGCCCATTAAGATTCTGCATCATTATTTCAGACCTAGGCCACTGAGTAGGTTAGTAGCGTGGCCTCAATAGCTCTGATTTAGTGTGTAGCATGCTGGGAATTGTCTGGGCATGTGATGGAAGAAGTGTTTCCCATAAACTGCCAAGATACCTGTGGCGGTGGGGGCGTGGCTATGGGCGTGGTCACCATGACATCATAGAGTAATTTGCATAATTTACTACAATATGATTTTCTCTAAAAAGGCTCAAAAAATGTATACTTACTAATTAATAATAACAGTTTTGTTTTAAACGTCCATCCATCCATCCATCCATTTTGCAATATAATTACAACACTTTATGTACATATTTATATACAGATTTGAACAATAAGTTATTCACTGAAATATATTTATTAATTGTGGTTCTTACAAAAAATATATCTTATAAAAATATAAAAGCTAAAATGCCTCTTAAAGCTCTGCCCCTTTAATTAGTGCACACTAAATAATTTAACTTTAGCCTACTACTACAACCATATTATTTACCAGCAACATAAAGTGAAACAGAGGCAGAGGTGTCCTGCCACAGTCAGTAACAAATAAACAGAAAACAGTAGTGGTGGTAGATAGACACAAAGCTTCATCAAACATCTGATCCACTGAACAAAGAGCTCCAAAAATCTTGATACTACACTTCTCTTTTGTAAAGTAAATCTGAACAGCCGATATGGGCATCTACATCAACTATATCAGTGGTCTCCAACCTTTTTGTAGCTGCGGACCGGTCAACGCTTCAAAATTTGTCCCACGGACCGGGGGGGCTATTTTTTTATTTTTTATTTTAAAATTTTAATTTTTTTTATAAAGAAATACAATCATGTGTGCTTACGGACTGTATCCCTGCAGACTGTATTGATCTATATTGATATATAATGTATATATTGTGTTTTTATGTTAATTTAATTTTTTTTTTTTAATTTTTTTTTTTTTTTTTTTTTTTTTTTTTTAATTTCTTGTGCGGCCCGGTACCAATTGGTCCGCGGACCGGTACCGGGCCACGGCCCGGTGGTTGGGGACCACTGAACTATATGATTTGCCTGAGAAGCTGGACAGGACCAAAAAAAAAAAAAAAAAATTTTTTTTTAATTTAAAAAAAAAAGTTTTTGTGGCGGCCTTAATTCTTTCGTGGCGGGCCGCAACAAATAAATAAATGTGTGGGAAACACTGGGAAGAATGCACTGCACATGTGATGGAGGAATGCACAGTGAAGGGTTGAAATTCTGAATTTGCATTAAATCAGGTTGTTTGAGCTAATAATCATGCTGCAAGATTAGTACAGGAACAGCTAGCTAGCTTGAGTGGAAGTCTGCTGGAGTAGCCTACAGTCATACAGTAACAAACAATTACTCCTCTATTAAACTTAAATATCTATCAATCAATCAATGTTTACTTATATAGCCCTAAATCACGAGTGTCTCAAAGGGCTGCACAAGCCACAACGACATCCTCGGCTCAGATCCCACATCAGGGCAAGGAAAAACTCTTTGTTACGACCGGGTCGCATGGTGCTGCGAGGGTTTCGTTCTCCCGGCATGCAAACGGACGACTCCGGACAGGACTTGCGGGTAGGAACATGATTTATGAGAATAAATCACGTACTGCACATGTGATGGAGGAATGCACAGTGCAGGGTTGAAATTCAAC